>NC_056748.1:466449034-466686534 GCF_019279795.1 Protopterus annectens
CGTGTCGATCTTCCGTCCTAGAACCATATATATATATGTGTGTGTGTGTGTGTGTGTGTAATTCTTTATCAAACTGCACTAGAAAATTGAAACTTCCACCAATATATCCCAATTTTCTTAACATAAAGGAATGTACTAAATAAACTTTTTTAAAAAGTAACTCAATGATTTTCCCATGTTCATAATATTTCTTACATCTGCTAACAGTGTATCTGATGTTGTTAATCTTTTTTCCATTCATCACTGATGGGTTCGGTTCCGAGCCCTGGGAGACGAGTCGGCCTTTTACCAAGCTCGCACCAGCCAAACAACTCTTGAGCTAAGATTCTACCCAGATTGGCCTTCTCCCTGTTACTTAAGATCTCATTTGCCGCATAGCCATAAAGCAGCGTTTCAGCCAAGCTCTCAGTTAAGTGGAACTTTATTTGATATTTGTGTGAAAATTTTTTGATATATTTATTTCTTATTGAATGAATAGTATTTCTAATTTGTTTTCTTCTGTCAGACCCTGTTTTTTTCCTGTCTGCTCTACCCATTTTATCGTTGGTAAATTTCAAGTACTATTGTTGGTACAGCCTTTCCTCCCTTACCTTTGTGGTATTCCTCCAATACCATAGCTGGTATTTTTCTTCCTGTCTAAACTGTTTGCCTGTTTTTTAGTAAGGTGTTTCTGTTTCTCTTCTACATTTCACTGTACTGGTACAGTTGTGATTTTCGGTATGGTGTTAAACTTTTCATTCTAACTGGTTCTTCTGTCAGCCTGTGGTGTCTCTCTATCAAGATGTTGTACTTAGGTTTTAAACACTGTGCTTCATGTAATAGCAAGTTACCTAATAGTGATTCTCATGATGACTGTGTATACCGTTTGGGAGTGCCCCACCTTTTGGTGCAACCTCCGTGTTACATTTGTAAATGTTTCAGTCAATGCACTTTTAATAAGCACAAAATAAACTGATACTGAAAGGGTGACTTAAGTCTCCCTTTTTAGAGGCCATTTCTGCGATGGAGGTCTCAACACCTCCTACTAAGGACAAAAAGAGGTCCAACTTGGTTCCCTCCTCACCGTCTGTTGATCAGGGTAAGCCTGTCAAATCAGAGGTCCCAGAGTTGTCTTCCAAGCATAAATCTGCCTCTACAGCTCCGTCTACCTCAACTCCGTGCATCTCGGTCCTGCCTCTGGAACCGATTATAGACCTCACTATGCCTATTTTGACTTTGGCACCTGTGGCCACTTCGGCTCAGGACATGCCTTACATTCCTTCATCAGTTATGATTTTGTAATAGACTATTTCAGCTCCAAGTGCCACTTTGGCACTGAGTGTTGTACCAACTACATTGGATTTGACCCCCTTACACCCAGTCTCGAAAGTAGAGACTTTGGTGGTGGTAGACCTTGCACCACGGACCCAATACTCCCCTTCTGTAGATCCATTTCTAGGTCACGTATATAGCCTGTTCATTGAATGTCCTGACCCTCCATCTGGAGTATCCACTAGGTCCACCAGGAGCCTGTCAGAACAAGACGTGGTGCATCTTGTGGACTGGCTGTTGTTAGCCAGGGGATTCCCATATTTTCTAAGACCCATCCACCTGTAGGACTTGGGTTGGTTTCTCCATGGACTCCATCTTACACTCCTCCTTTGACTATTTCAGTTCTAAGCCTTCTGCTCTGACATCCTTCTCGGAACCCATCACCTTGGTGCCTACAGTGCATCTCACTTTGGCTCCGAGTTTGTCCCTTTGGTCTTCGGTTCCTGCAGAACCAGTCCTTCCTCACTCTGGGACTTGGGGGATGGGCACTTCAGTCCGGGGCACAGAGCCATCCTTTGCCTTGGTTCCATCCTCGGTGCCGATAGCCACGTCTGCACCGATCCTGCTTGAGGCTCCATCCATGGGGGTGGGATCATCAGAGCGGGGTGTGACTCTGATCCCGAGGTTGTCTTTCTCGGTTCTGGGCTTCCATCCCTCTTTAGATGGACCTGCCTTCCACATGATGGAGAGGGCTGTCGCTTCTGGAAGCACTCTTTTGATGTTGGAACCCCAGATTTCTCCCCCTGAGCTACAGCTGCCATAGACCACCCCCCCTGGACATCAGGCACAGAAGCTGCAGGATACCCCTGTTCTGGGTACCCACTCTTCCGAGTCCTCCTCAGAGACACCGCTGAGGATCCCCCTCGGAAGAAGATGTGCAAGAGGAAGCACATGGACTCACCCAAGGAGTCCTTAACAGAAGACACAGATTACAATGATGGTGAATGGACCCCACGGTCACCTCCTGATGATGTCTCCTTCAGAGACATCCTGGAAATGCTACAGCAGAGAGGTGACTGGAAGCACTCCAATCCTTCGTCTGAGGAGTCTGTGTCTTTGCAGGCTTTTTGCGCCCGGCCTTCTACCTTTTGGGTGACCCCGCCTGCCAACGGCCTCATCCAGCTCATCATGCAGCATGCTTGGAAGAACCCTGATTCCATTGAGGTGATAATTTGGAGACCAGACAAAATTCTTTCCCCTCCTGAGGAGAACCCGCATTGGTCCAAAGGGTTACCAGTTGATGTTATGGTGGTGGTGGCAGCCACGAAAAAGAACTTGGCAGAGGAAAAGTCCCACTGTCCACCCACCCAACAGGGAGTCCTGGGTGGTGGACAGACTTGGGAACCGAATTTTTGTGTCAGGGACCTTCGCCATATGGTCCCTGAGCTATCTGGCACATTTTACAAGGCTCCAGAGGGACTTGATCTCTGTACTCTCTGGGATGCTCACAGGACAGTTGTCTGATGAGGTCAGAGACAAAGTGACCTTGCAGCCCATGACTGTGGAATCAATATCCAACTCGTCCATGTGGTTGCTTTCACATATGACCGAAGGGGTGGCTAGAGCAGTGGGTTCTGGCATTGTCATGAGGCGGCATGCCTGGATGCACATTTGTGACCTCACAGACCCATTCAAGCCTTCCTTTTTGAATGCTCCCATCAAAGCATCATCCCTTTTTGGATACAAAGTGAAGGACACACTAGTCAGGTGCAAGCAAGATGGAAAGACCCTGTCTGCCAGAGGCCTATGGTTTTCCAGTCCTCAACATACCTTCTCTAGGAATCAGAGGAGTGGGAAAATGTGGCACAAAAAATCTCAGGGTCCTTTCCATGCTGCACATGGTGATGATAGCCCCAGGATCAGAGGGGTAACAATTCTGGAAGACACCCCTATAGAAGCAGAGGGGGATCCTCGTAATGAAGGCTCCAGGGATTCCTTCTCTGGCTAGCCTTACCAGAGCTCCTGAGGAGCAGCCCGATTGCTTACATCTGGAAGCAGTCGGGGGTCATTTCTGTCTGCACCAAGCTACCTGGCATTCTATTACTACCGATCGTTGGGTGCAGAGTGTCATCACCAGAGGTTACACCATCCCCCTTTCTTTTTCACCAAATCTTCCAAGAAAGCTTCCCAGTGTTCCACCCAGTCAAAGGGAAGAAGCAGCTTCAGAGGTAATAAAGCTGTCTCAAAAAAGAGTCATCCAACCAGTCCCACTGGACCAAAGCGGATCTGGATTTTACTCAAGATTCCTTTTGGTGCCAAAAAAGACAGGGGAGTGGAGACCCATTTTGGATCTCAGCAGCTTAAACAAGTCTGTCACCCAAACCAAATTCTGGATGGTCACGGTTCAGTCCATTCTCCCCTTTTTAAGAGAAGGCCTTTGGATGTGCTTGACAGATCTCTGGGATGCGTATTACCACATCAAGATGGGCAAAAGCTCCAGGAGTCTGCTTCGCTTCTGGCTAGGGGCCAGTCATTATCAATTTTGAGCTCTGTCGATCAGTCTCTCTACAGCCCCCCAGAGTGTTCACAAAATGAATGGCAGTGGTCACAGCCCACTTGAGATTGCAAGAATTTTGGTTGTTTACATTGGATGACTGGCTCCTCACCGCCCTCACTCAGCATCTTCTGGTAACAGTGCTGCATTATACTCTCTCTCTGGCAAAATTGTTTGGAATAACAATACATTGGGAGAAATTAAACCTCACTCCTACGCAACAAATAGAATTCATTGGAGCAGTGTTCAATACGCAGTCCTGTCTAGTATCACTCCCAAATCACAGACTCCACCGATTGAGGCTTCAACTTTGAGTGATACTCTGTCAAACAAAAGTTTCAGCAAGGGAAGTTCTTCAAGCCCTATGCTCTATGGCAGCTTCAATTACAATATTGCCTCTAGCAAAGCTGCATATGCAGATCCTGCAATGGCTCCTTTTTTGTCAATGGTTCCCAAACTGTTTGCCCCTATGTTATCCGATTTGAATAACCAACTCCTGTAAACAGGACCTTCCTTGGTGGATGAGGCCAGACATAGAACTTTGGAGTCATCCATTTCAATTCCCTCAGCCCAGAGCCATTGTGACCACAGATGCTTCCCTGATCGGGTGGGGCATTTCCAGGGAAAGACAGTCCAAGGCACATGGTCTACTTCAGAGGCCCACCTGCATATCAGTGTTCTGGAACTGAGAGCTGTGCTGTTAGCTTTGCAGGCCTTTCATTCAGCTCTCCCTTCCAGGACAATTGCAGTTCAGCAGACAATATAATATGTCAGTGGTCTGGTATATCAACAAACAAGGAGGAACCAAGTCCTACTGTGTCAAGAAGCCATGAGAATTTGGCAGTGCATGATGGCTTCCAACCACTTTCTGATAGCAAAGCATATCCCAGGGAGCTCCAATGTAATTGCAGACAAATTGAGCAGATGCATCCTCCTGCCTCGTGAGTGGTCCCTCAATCCCGAGGTGGCGACAGAAATCTTCAGCCACTGGGGCCAACCTTGCTGCTATCTTTTCGCCTCCCCATCGAACAACACTTTCAGCAGCTATTTTGCCCTACTTCCTCCAGAGGGGGAGTCCCCAAGGAGCACTCCAATCCATGATTGGCCCACAGGACTTCTTTACGCTTATCCTCCCAGTCCCCTGATTCCACAATTTCTAAAGAAAGCTCTTTGGTTGAGATGCAAGTTGATCCTCAAAGCTCCATTCTAGCCTCGACAAGTTTGGTTGCCCTTCCTTCGGCCTCACCTAGTATACCTGCCATGGATTCTGGACCCTCTCCCAGATCTGATTACTCACCCCCAAGCATTGAGCCACCTAAATCTGTCTAGTCTCAAGTTGACAACTTGGTTTCTCCACTTCCATTAGTTGCCAGGCAAGCTAATCTCCCCTCACCTTTTTGAAACATTATTCTGGCCTGTCATAAACCATCCACCAGGAGACTATATCAAGATAAATGGAAAAGGTTTTCCATCTGGTCTAAGGATAACATGCTAGACCTGTATTCGGCTCCAGTAACTGTGGTACTTCAATATTTGGCTACGTTTTGTGATAATGGATCCTCTGCCTCTACCGTACGAGTACACCTGGTGCAATTTCTAATTTTCACAATGGTATATATGGCATCCCCATTATTTCTTTGTCTAAGCAAGGCCTTTCTTAAGGGGACCTCTCATATCAGGCCTCCTGGCAGACAACCCGTGGAACCTCACTTTAGTCCTCCAGTCTTTGACTCAAAAACCTTTTGAACCTGCTGCGGAGTCTGACCTAAAGATTTTGTCCTTGAAATCTTTGTTCTTGGTAGCCATCACATCTGTCAGAAGAGTCTCAGAGCTGCAAGCATTGTGTGTCAAGAGGCCCTATCTGGTCTTCCATAAAGACAGAGTATCACTTCGGATGAATCCATCCTTCCTTCCCAAAGTTGTTTCTGAATTCTCCATAAACCACACCATTGACCTACAAGTGTTCTTCCCAAATTTTGCCTATAGAGAAGAGTACTGCCTTCACTCCTTGGATGTACATAGACAACTGAGATTTTACCTAGACAGGACCAAACCTATCAGTAAATATGAACAACTTTTCATCTCTTTTTCTGGGCCCAGAATGGAAGATGCTGTTTCCAAAGTTACATCATCAAAATGGCTAAGGGACTGCATACATTTCATCTATTCCTTCAGTAATGAACCTACGCCAAAACTTAAAGCTCACTCCACTAGATCTATGGCAGCATCTGTAGCTTTCCATTCCAGGGCTTCCATGGATGACATATGCGCAGCAGCTACTTGGGCTAAGCCTCATACCTTTATCAATTATTACAAATTGGACCTGGTCTCCAGAGGGAGAGCTGCCTTCGGCTCAATGGTACTCTGGAATCTTCTTCTATAAGGGCCACCCATGGACCTCAAGGTAGCTTGGGATTCTGTCCCATCAGTGATGAATGGAAAGAAGATTAACAACATCAGATAAAGAAGTTATGTCTTACCATAACGTTCCATCTGTGTTGTTCATCTTCTTTCATTCATCACTTCCCACCCCCCTTCCCCCTCCAAAGGCTCCTGGGGGATACTTTGGATCCAAGTGGTGTCCTAGGGTATTTGCGCAGATGTGGCCTTGGCTTTACTTCTCTTTCTCTAGCAAACTCAATCTGAGGTAACAGGGAGAAGGGCATTCTGGGTAGAATCTTGACTCGAGAGTTTTTTGGCTGGTGCGAGCTTGGTAAAAGGCCGACTCTGTTCCGAGGGTTCGGATCCAAACCCATCAGTGATGAATGAAAAAAGATGAACAACACAGATGTAATGTTATGGTAAGACATAACTTTTTTTTTCTGTTGTTCTAAAATAACTTCTGATTAACCAAAATTTGCCCTTGCATTTTTACACCCTGCACTAAAAAAAAAAAAAAAATTCCTGTATTATTTATATCACCCAAACCATTACATTCCCTTTTATTTTGCACAAGTCCCATGTATTTTAAATTCTCTTCTAGTCCAGGGATAGCTTCTGTCACCCAACTTTTTGCCCTAGTCAGTATTAATATCTCATTTACATGCAATGTATAAATGGGAGGAAGAATATTTTCTCCAGTCATATATTATCCTTTTTCAAAGCTTCTGAAAGTTTTAGTAATAACGATGTTAATAGTCCTAGAAAATAATGTTTCACTCAATGGGCATCCTTGCTTTAGCTCACATTGTATATGGATTTATTTACATAACCAGTCATTAATTCTACTAGAAATATGCAGATATATTTATTTTAACACTCTTAAGTCTTAATGAAATTCCATATTCTAATGATAAAATTCTACACACCATGTTGAATATTATTGTACACTTTTACTAGATCACAGATAATCGGTTTACTTTCAGTTTTTTTTTTCTTTTCGTTTGCTATCGACAATTTCTCTTATAAGAGATAACTCCTTTGGGCATACCTTAAAGCCTCTTAGCACTAGAAATCTAGACAAAGCCTAACATAATGGGAGGACAAAGGACCAAACATAGGCAAATGTTTTAAATATTGCTCTTACAAACCTAGAAAGTTGCTAAAATAACAGGATTTGGGTTAGCATGCATTTTCAGAAAAATATGAAGTCTGTAACTAAAATGTATGCCATTATTTAAAGACTTCAGTCCTTAGTAATTTTCCAGAAAAAAAAAAATTATGAGGAACAGACTAAAAATGTGAGGCAAAAATCCGGACAATTGAGAGTTATGCTTTCGAGCAATGCCCTTTTGTTCCATAAATGCCCTCTTCAAAAACTTTATGTTCAACCTTATACATTTTTTTTTTTGCAAAACTTTCATCCACATCCCGCTCCCACCCCCCATTAGGAAAACAACCTTAAAAAATGTCTCCAAAGCCAACTTCACGCTTCTTAAGACAGAAGTGGCAAATTTCACGACACCCATGCAGATGGACAATAGAGGTACGACTGCTGAATCTTACACAAATACACTTTATAAGCACATACATGAGTACATGGATCGTGCTATCCCTAACGGAACCAAGATGCTATCCTCCAAAAAAAAGGAAGCCAATCTGGTGGTCTTCTGCCATAAACAAACTCTACAACAGAAGAAAGAAACTGTTGCAAAAAAGAGTAAAATCCCACAATTGGAGGAACTCCCTGGTCAGCCTCCGTAAGAAGCTGAGACCCCTCATAAAATCCTCCAAAGCTAGTTATGAAAACAAAAATCACCACTGATTCCACAAAACATTCTATAGCTATGTCAAGAATCTCACTGGCAACACTCAGATCTGCTCTGAGTTACAGCACAATGACACTAAATATACAGAACCTACTGATATTGCCAACATCCTGGCAGATAGGTTCAGTTTACCCCCCTCTCACCCCCTAAAGGGCTCATCTTTATACCGGAAGACTGCAAAGTTCCTGTAATCACGGCATGCCCAGGTAAAGACCTCACTATCCAAAGCCAAGAACACAGCATCCATGGGACCTGACAACATCCCAGGCTGCCTTCTACATGAACTACAGAATGAACTGCCACCCCACCTAAGTACCATGTTCAATCATAGCCTCACCTTAGGCTTTGTGCCCATTAAATGGCACACCATAACAGTTATCCCACTCCACAAAGGGGGGGCCACAACAGACCCTGAGAACTACCGCCCCATTAGCCTGACGAGCCTGGTCTGCAAGGCCATGGAACATATCCTCATGGAACTCATAAACAAAGACATTGGAGATCTCCAAACACTGGACCCCACACAGTTCGGGTTTGTTAAAGGCAGATCATGTCTGCTAAACCTGATAGACTTCTTTGAAGTTGTCACCAAAGCCATAGATGAGGGTAAGGTGGTTCACACAGCCTATCAAGATCTCGCCAAGGCATTCGAAACCATCCTCCACGCCGGAATTATAGATAAACTCACTAAACTAGGTATAAATCCCTATGTCACAAGATGGGTTGCCAACTGGCTTACTGACAGAACCCACAGTGTGAAAGTAGCAGACTCCAAATCAGACTTCAGACGAGTGACAAGTGGAGTACCACAGGGTTCAGTCCTCGGTCCTCTCCTGTTTTGTATCTACTTCTCTGAAGTACAGGCTAAAACAGAAGGTCTTTGGCTAACTAAATTCGCAGATGACTGCAAACTAAGAGCCATAATCAAAACTCCTAATGATGTGGACATCCTACAAAAGGGCCTCACTGAGACAGATGCCTGGTGTCAAAGTCATGGTCTCAAGCTCAATGCCAAAAAGTGCATTGTCATCCCCTTTGGTAAAAACTCTGTACCCATGAACTACCACATAGGTGGTAGTCTACTTAACACCGAAAGTGTGATGAAACCTTAGGACACTGGTGGACAGTAGTCTCTCCTTTGATAATCACATCGCAACAGTGGTCAGGAAATCCTTCTACATGGCACACCTCATCACAAAAGGGTTCTCATCCAGAAAAAAAGAGGTAATTGTTCCCCTCTACTCATCAGTCATTAGACCCATTATAGAGGACAATGCCTCTTTTGGTATGTACCTCACAAGGCATCTACAACATCTGGAAAGGCCACAAAAATACCTCACAAAGAGGATTACTGGCATCAAACAGATGCCTTACGCAGACCGACTCAAAAAACTCCAGCTTTACTCCATCGCATATCACTTACTCAGAGGCAATCTCTGCCTAACATACAAAGCTATGTCAAACCCAGAGCTGTTGGACATGCTCCAATTAAAGAAATCCCAATCCCTCCATGCTACATGCTCTAGGGACCTAAACCTTGTCACCACAATAAACAGAACATGCTGGAGGGATAAATTCCTGTCCCAGAGACTTCCCATACTCTGGAACAGACTAACTATCTATGTCAAACAGAGCTCCTCATTAGCACTCTTCAAGAAAAATGTTGATGATTGGATGGGTAATAGGAAATTCACCCTGGGGATCACTTCTGTGGTTCTGCTTGACAGGGGATCAGGAAAATAATTTTCTTGGGTGGCTAAAGCCTGGGTACCTTTTTGGCTAGGCTTGTATAGGCCATAGGGCCAATAGCCTAGTACCTACCTATGAACCTATAAGCAGCTTATAATCAGAATTATTTAATTCTGATTGGTCTCCAAATTTTAATATCTTCATCTCATTTCTGTAGTAAAGTTAATTATCAGTATACACTTTCAGTAAATCTTTGATACCATATGTCAGCCATTCATTCAAAACATTTAAAAATATATCTTTCTTGTATAGTCTAATATCTTTTAAAATGAATAGCCCATTCCATCAGGTCCTGGTGCACTAGAATCATTGGCATCTCTCAACACTGAATTAATTTCTTCTATTGTAATTGATTGTAAAAATGATTATGTCTCGGTATCATCTGTTTATTTTCCTAACATCCATTCCTTTGCACTTGTACTATTTATTTATTTTATTTATTTAGTATTTGTTTACCAGGAAAGTCCGACTGGGCACGGAACCCATTTTCAGCGGAGACCTGGAGAGGAAATCTCCCCAAAGATTAGTACAGCAAATACAGTAAATATAATACACATGCTAATAAAGTACAGTACAAAGTCAAAAGTTAATAAAGTACAGTTTCAAGACCAAGAAAAGAGCAAAAAGTAAATATACTATAAGGAGCACAGTGTGTTGCAATAAACAATACAGTTGAAAGGACATTTTGTTCAGTCATTTGGTTATATTCATCAATGGCTAGTACAGTAAACACACACATTGATTAAGGGTATAGAAAGGAGTTGCAAGCTTTCATAGAAGATTAAGGTATGATATGATCTAATTAAATGAATCAATCCAGTGTCAAAAGAGTTACATAACTAAGAACTATGTAAATGGGACCGAAGGAGTTTTTTGAAATTATTTTTGTTTTCAGTGGTCCTAATATCTATGGGGATGGTATTCCATGCTTTTGCAACAGAAATGGAAAAAATAGGAGTTCCCAGAGCTATTGCTGCTTTTGCCTATGTGGGCCAGTGCTTTATTGGTGGATCTTAATAGGCATTTGTTAGAGTACATATTAAGTAGACCTTAAAGAGCAGGAACTCTATCAGCATAATATAGAATTTGGTGGGCTATTGTAAGCTGGTTATATTTGAGCAGGTTGGGTAATTCTAGCCAGGATAGTTGCTTAATTGCTATGCAGTGATGTGTCCTGAAGGTTGAGTCAGTAGCAAACTTAGCTATTTTATTGTAACAGGTGTTTAGTTTGTTAAAGTCTGCTTTGTTTAGGTTGATGAGTATGGGGGAGGCATAGAGGAGTGTGGATAGTAGGTGGTTTCTTGCAATGATGGCTTTACTGTCACTGGTGAGTTACTTTTTGCATATATATATATATATATATATATATATATATATATATATATGGTTCTGAGTTCTTTATGGATTCTTTTATTGTCTGTGCAATGTGCATATTGAATTTCATGTTGTGATCTATGATAACCTATAGAAGTTTGATGTGTTGGACAGGTGTGATAGGAGTGTTATTTGCTTTGAATATTGTGAATGGTGGTATGGGGTCTGAGGCTCTAGTGGGATAGAATATCATTAGCTATGTTTTATTGGGGTTAAGTATTAGTTGAGAGTTGACTAGGTTTCAACAGTGGTAAAGGACTCGTGTCAATTCCTAGAGTTGAGGGAGTGATGTGTTGGAGCAGCTTAGAGTGGAGTCATTGGCGTACTGGACTTGAGTGGTGTGCCATTTAGCTTTGTGGAGTTGGTTGGTGAATATGTTGAAAAGAAGCCCAAGAGTGGATCCTTGGGGGACCCCTAGGGTGTCAGGAGGGGTGATGAGGAGTTTTGCCATTTTACTGCTTGTTGGCAGTTGGTTAGGTAGTCTTGAAACCATGCTAGTGTGGAGTGGCTGAGATTAAGACTGGAGAGAGCAAAAATGAGTTTGGGATGGGAGACAGTATCAAAGGCCTTGGAGAGATCTAGGAATACAGCGGATACTAGGTTACCATTGTTTTTATGTTGGTTTACTGTGTTGGTAAAGCTAATAAGGGCTGTGGTAGTACTGTGATTGTGACAGAGTCCATGCTGGGTGTTGGTTAGCAGTTTACTAGTGAGGAGATACTGCTTTATTTGGGAATGTATACATTTTTCGAGGATTTTAGATAAGCAGACAGAATGGCAATTGGACTGTAATTAGATAGTTCCACAGAGTTACCTCCTTTGTGGAGTGGTATTATATGCAAAATTTTCCACAGAGAAGGAACGGGTTGTTCTGATGTAAAGCAGTTAATGAGCATCGAGACTTGGTAAGAGATGGCTTTGGCTGTGATCAGGTATTCAGCGTGTAATTTGTCAGCAGCCAGGGTTGTGGGTTTAAGCCTGTTTAGGTATTTATATGTTGTGCTAGTTCGGACAGGCTGTAAGGAGAGGAGGTCTTGGTTTGTTTTTAAGGAGAGAAGGTCTTGGTTTGCTTTTAGTATATAATTTCTCAACATATCTTTCAATATCTCACATTTTCTAAAAATGCTTACACCACTTTACTTTTACCATGCAGTAAACATTTTTGCTTGCACATCATATATTTCACTTTTTTCAAATGTTATTTGTATATGTTCTTTTTTGTTTTTATAGACACATTTTGATTTAACTTTAATTGCAGTAACATTTTGTACCATGCAATTGTAATATAACTTCTCCAAATTTAGATATTCTTTCTTATATTTTGTTTATAAACTAATCATAGGCTTCATAAAATGGTAACATTGTACAATGGCCTTCCCATAATTCATCATATTTGTGTATCACTCGTTAATCTTCTATAACATCCCATCAGCCAATTAATACATTTTGTTACCTGAATATAACCTGATATATGAGATATAACTAATTTAACATAATGAAGATAAGATTAATAAACGTCTTGAGTTTCCAGTAAGACTTCAATCAAACCTTTTGAAAATAGGACATCATTTATGTTTTAAGGTTTTTCTCCCTTATATGTATTTGGTGGGCTATGCTTATCTGCCCATATTTCATCATTTTAGTACAGGTCTTAATATTTCTACCTATCTTCCCTTTGATTTTTCTCAAAATGCAATTAATGTACTTAATGGTCATTTTCACCACACAGTATCATTTCAAGTCATCAAATATTTACTCTTTTTTTACAAATAGTAGCATATACATAAATAACACCCACTCTCCAAATTTGAGTGCCATATCTTATAATCACATAATTTATAGATCTTCCAAGTTTAACTATAATGACATCTAATAAACACAATCAAGGTTTATTAAATAAAAAGGCAATCCTTGATCAAGTATCACTTCCCAGGTCCCAAATAAATTTCCTTTTCCAGGTAGTTTCAGTATGTAACCGTTTATATTTCGTTGATGCCTAATATCATATAAACAGAGCATATCTGCTTGTTGATCACATCATTTAATTACTGACATCCTTTTAGCATTTTGAATAATGCTATCAACATTCAAGGAAATAAAAATTGCCTTTTTGTGAGTTTTTGTTGAGTAGTCTCTATTTTCCTTTTCCTCTCTTTTTTACCAATAGTATTATTGCCCTCAATTTTCATATCATCCAGTTCCTCATTTATATTTGGGTTCATATTGATTCTCATAACTGAGTGCATAAAGTCTTAGAATGTTTATAACTTTATTCTTCTTTAGTATCATTCACAAAACAGTCGTTACCTGAAATATCTGTTACCACCTCCTCTTTTCAGTAACAATGTTACATTCACAATTAAACCAGTAAGGCATAATGCTTCCACTTTTTCTACATTCCATCTTACAAGAATTACCAGTATGCCCTATTTTAGCACATTTTTCAAAGCTTCTTTTGGGCAATGTTTGAATTAAGTAATCACTAGCATTGCACTAATAGTAAGTTTTGGATGTCCTGAATACTTAAGCTTCCACTATTCTATAATTGTCTGTTATCAAAACTTTTTTTTAATTTCAAAAACTTGCTTACAATTGTCTGCAAAAATATATGGATTTCATTGTACATAATATCAGCTATTCTAAACTTAAGAAAAATCCTTAGTATAATTTAACAATGAACTTACCTGATGGATCATGAAAAGAATTGGCACCAGTGGAAATGCTTTGTTTTTTACTGTGCTTTAACCAGTTGTGCAACTAGTGGCAAGTACATCTTACTGGGTCGCATCCTGCTAACCCTTCCCTCTTCTTAATCCCCTAGATAACTAAGTAAAACAAATACAACACCCACTTCCTCAGCTTATGTAACTTCTTTACCTTGGCATGCCTTACTTTTGCTACTTGTTATTCAGTTGTATTTTATGCTTTATTTTTGCCCCACAGATAATTCTTTGTATCTGCAATTAACCTTGCAGTCTAACTGTCAACCCTGGTTTCTTAATTTCTAACATTACAGATACTTTTTCTTGTGTTAGTTTCTTACCTTTCTTGGCTCAATTGAAGCCCTGTCCCCTAGTTAATAGGGTTCTATCCAAAGCTTTATCTATTGAAGGTGGCATTCAGCACCATTTTTAAATAGTCTTTCCCAATACTTTGCATGGCTAAGAACTACTGGTGACCAGTAAACCTGCACTTACCATGTAAGTTGTAATATTATGCAATGGATAATTTCTGTGTTACTTAATATTTTTTGAGGCTGACTATTTTCTGATAATTCAGACTTCCAGTTATTGTTCTAAAATTCCTAATCATTGTTACAAGCTTTTCTGCTAAAAGGATATTATACACACATGTAAAGCTCCATTTATTTTCAAGTAACACACTGCCATAGGATCCTCTAGTTGCACTGAGGCTGTAACACTAGTGATACAAATACCTACCTTTAACACTCTGACAAAAGGAAGCATTGCTTTTTGTAGTTTAGTGAGGTTTTTTTTACTAGAGTCACTTTGCTTAATGCCATGTTAATATTAGAAGGGTTGGCACTCTGCTTATTTATCACATATGGCAAGTTTATGCAGGTAAACTGTACTGCAGTTTCTCTGTTATATACTAATTGTACATTGCAAGGTGTTTAGTTGATTTATATTATTATTTGTAGTTTTTTTTACCCTAATTGCTTAATTGAATTGCATTGTGGTTTGAATCACTATACTCCTACTCTCTACTCATCTCTCTGTTGCCTAATCTTCCTCACCATACTATTTCCCCTGCTACAGCCTTCTTTTCTCTTTTTCTTACAGTAAGCCTCTCAACTCCAAGAGTGACCCACAAGACTGAAGAAACAGCCCTAACATTCTAGCGCCACCAAAACCCAGCTAAGAAATGAGTGCATTTCAGGAATCTGCACTAATTCCATTGTTTGAACTGTATGTACCTATTTCAGTTGGCCTAAGCCATAACAGCAGAAATACCTTGTTTTTACTGCCCTTTAAAAATTGTGTAACTAGTGGCAAGCACATCTTACTGGGTCGCATCCTGCTAATCCTCCCCTCTTCTTAATCCCCTAGCTAATGAAGTAAAACACATATAAGACCCACTTCCTCGGGTTAGGCAGCTTCTTTACCTTGGCATGCTTTATTTTTGCCCCCAGATAATTCTTTGTATCTGCAATTATCCTTGCAGACTAGCTTTCATCACTGGCTTCTTAATTTCTAACATTGCAGATACATTTTTTCTTAGTCTCTCTCCTTTCTTGGCTCAACCTACTCCGTTCACCCACACTACACTCTGGCTCACTCTACTCCCTTACCCTAACCCCATTCCTACCCACCCCAACTTTCATTACATACTTCCTTAGGCCACTCCCCCAGCTGACATCTCCCAATTGACCACCCATAATCACACCCAGTAATTAAACCCTAACTATCTGTAGAGCTGGTCACATAAATTACTTTCCCCTCAACTGAGAAGATTAATACATTATCTCACCCATACACATAATATATCATACCCACAAAACGTCTCACACTATACCATTTCTAATTCTCCTCTTTTCTCTCTTCACTACTCTAATCATCCTATCCCAGTCCACCTCTCTCATATACATACATCTCTCTAGCTCCACAAACTCCTACTCTGACTACTGCACCACAACCTAATAGCTCTAGCTTCTCAAATATTTTATCCACTCTGTTTAATTGTAGCATTTCACACATTGCAGAATTCAAAGTCCTTTCTAACAATAGAAATTTCAAAACATCTTTCATCACTCCCAACTAATTTTCCCTCTAATGTTCACTGCTGTAGACACCTTAGAAATCATCTCTTGATATTGTCCCAAGTATTGACATACACCCAAACCCTGGCTGTTTCCTCTCCACAAATGTGACTAATATCCCCTCTCCCTCTTATAGCTCACTTGCCAACACTCAAAGCCCATTTATCACAACAATCAACATACGTAGCATCTGTAATAAAATTACAGAATTTCAAGTTCGGCTGTCATATTATAGTCCACACATCATAGCTGTTAGAGAAATATGGATAAAACCACATATATTAGATACCGAAATAATTCCTCCTGGCTATAACATCTTTCACCAAGATAGATTACACAAAAAAGGGAGTGGGGATGCTTTAATCTATCAGAGTTCCTTAACCATTATACCCTATCCCAAACCTGTCCCCACTTTCGAGAACATGAAAAATCTTTTCATATCACTAAAGTTAAACAAAACCAAACAACTACTTATAGCATTACTTCACATTCTGCCTGGCTATAACATCCCTACTCTGGAAGATTTCTGATCTTGAACTACCCATACATATCTCAAGAAACCATCATTCTTGGTGATACTAACATTAATTGGCAGAATGTAACTTCCAGCTCCCCTGAAAATAGCATTAACTTGTACAGTTACACCAAGCTTATTAACACCCCTACTCAAGTACATAAAAACCTGCCAGAATCCATCTTGGACTGGATCTTAGTTTCAGCTCCTCACAAATACTCCAATACTGGCACACTCCCAGACACCTTAAGTGACCACTCACCTGCTTTCTCTCCTAGAACTCACACTTGAGTTCCTAACCCCCTTTCTTAATGAACATGTAGAAACTTAACTACATTTTCCCAAACATCTCTCATTGACTTCCTAAAAGCCCAAAACTGGAATCCATTAACTTTAGAAGAAGATGTAAACTATTTTAATAAGGTCTTTCTTGATACCATAAATACTTTAGCCCCTATTCGTTATAAAAGAACAAAGTGTAACCATGCTCCATGGCTTACAAAATCAACTAAACAAGTACTTATATCCAGGGATCAAGCCTAGAAAGAATGGCACAAAAACAAAATCCACTAAAATTAAATTATCTTTAAACAACTCTGAAATACAGCAAAGAAATTGATCAAAAATGACAAAAAAATGCTTCACACAACAACTCTCTAGACAAAAACATAACCCAAAAACATTCTGGAAATCCATCTCCTCTATCCTAAATCCAGGTATCATACAAAACCCATCACCTTTCCCCGATAAAAATCCACAACAAATAGCTCACATTTTTAACTCCCACTTTATTGAGAGCATTCTTAAACTTGTAAAAGATCCCTTTCCAGCAACTAACAACTACCCTAACACTAAAATTGGTCTATATCACATAGTGGAAGTTACGTAACTTTGAACACCTAATGGTCGAACCATTATGTTCGAAGTTACGTAACTTTGACTACCTAAAAAAAAAAAAACAACAGACAAAAAAATACACTGTTGTAAGCAGGGGGCAAGCACCCCACACCCCCTGTTACTTAAGTATACCAACTCCGAGACTGCACCACATTGAAGCTAATGGAAACCTCAGCCTATGGAGATTTCCATTCACATGCTCGAACTTTTACAAATTTGAACACATGGTCTCGACCATATGTGGTTCGAACTTGTAAAAGTTTGATGACTTGATAGGAACCCCACTAAAATTAATATGTCAAATCCCTGTCAGGAGAAACTCAACTTGGACCCCTCTTTTCACAAAAATAACACTAGCAACCTCCCAGATGCACCTATGTTCTCCTTCAAACCAGTACCCACCTCTCTAATATTTAAAATTAAACCATGCTCCTTCTCAACTGTTAACCTCCCCTCTGAGTACTTGAAACTCAGTGCAGAGGCAATAGTTTATTCCATTAGTATATTAATTAACTAATCCATCTCAGAATCCACAGTCCCACATCTTTGGAAGAAATCCATTATAACCCCACTTCATAAAGGAGGCAATGCAATGATTTAACCATTTATCATCCAATCTCCGTTTTGTCACCATTATCTACGATACTAGAAAATTGTGTACAAACGCAACTTCTTAAACACCTTACCGACAATAATCTACTTGCCCCTACTCAACATGGCTTTTGCCCTGCTCATAGTACAACCACAGCCCTTCTTTCTTTTATTGACAATGTGAAAAAAGCTCTGGACACTGGTCTCTTAACAGTTATCTTACTAGACCTGTCCAAAGCGTTCAACACTGTGTCAAATGCTAAATTTATACAGCAACTTTCAACAGTAGGATGCTCCAAACATACCCTTACCTGGTTTAACAATTACTTAGACAATAATCTCTGAGATGGCAAAACAGTCTATCTTGCTACCTGGTCAATAAAACAGGGGTCCCCCAAGGATCCATTCTTGGACCTTTGCTTTTTAATGTATTTATAAATAATCTCCACACAGTCTCCCTTCAGAGCTCACTCACCTAATACACAGATGATTCTTCTGTCATAGCCTCATCTAACAATTTTCCCAGTCTTCTTAAAATAACACAGAACTCATTTGCATCAGTAGAAATGTGGCTTAATGAGGCACAATTACTTTTAAATCCTAAAAAAATCCAAGTTATTAGTCTTCTCATCCAAGCCATTACCTCAAGATTTTAAAATCTTTTCCCAAAACAGGACTGAAATAGAAATAGTGACTACTGCAAAATGACTAGGTGTCACCATAGATAATAAACTTTCCTTTGAACATCATATACTTAATGCAGTAAAAATAACTCACTGTAAATTAGGCAAGCTTTACAGGCACAAGTTCTATATAGATACTCCCAAAAGAACAAAATAGGCAAGTACTCTCCTCCCTCCTCTACAGCTCCCCCAGTTTTACAAACCTTCACATATCCCTGAGTAACAAATTACAATCATGCTATTATAAAATTGCTAAATTTGTCTGTAGCATACCAAACCGCACACACCACTGCCAAGCCATCAAGACATTGGATTGGCTGGATGTCCTCCATTACCCTCAGTACACCTAACTCACTGTTGCTCATAAATTAACATTCTACCCAGAAAACTGCCTAACATTTTCAAATATCTTACAAGCCTACACCCCTTTGAGAGACTTAAGATCTTCTAACAAACAACTTCTACGAGTTTCTAAACCTATCAAGAGACCTGGGCAAAGTTTATTTTCCTATGCCATAGCAATATTATGGAATGACCTACCCCCTCTATCACATTACTTGATTTTTTGCAAAATTTCAAGCATACCGTAAAAAAATTACTTTCTCAAAAACCAAACCTGCCTTTGTGTCCAAATCCAAAGACCACCATAGATTTAATTTCAGTCCCCTGCTGTTTCAACTTACTTTTCTTCATAAACATACTACACCCTACCTTTAACATTCATTAACATTACCTCATACTATCTGTTGCTCTTCTACTCTCTCTCCTACCACACTATAATAAAACAAAAACTGGATTGACATAAAGTATTGTTTATTACAGTATACAATGTTGTTGTTGTTGTTGTGTCTTTTGGCTTTTCCCAGTTAAGGGTCGCCACAGCGGAACTCCGGTCCGCTAATGATTGGCAGTTGAATTTTTACGTGCCGAGTTGCCAGCCCTGACACACAACCTTCAATGAAGGTACGCCCATTCACGCATGTCTCCATGCAGAAGACGCTCTAGCTGAGAGTTGAACCAGACAGCGTCTTACAGTATACAATATGCTATTGAATTATAGTTTATCCAGCATTGACATTTAACCCAATTGCATAAAACTCCTTAGTTTGCTTATTACTAATTTATAATTGTATAATGTCAAAAACTAATCTTTATGTTTTATAACTGTATATAGTAACACTGTGTAATCTTAATTTTAATGTGGAGCTTTTCTCCCCGGGCCTCCATTGAAAATAGGTTTCTGATCCTGTGGACTTTCCCATTCAACAAATGTTTAATACATGAATAAAATAAAATAAATCAAAGTAACATAAACTTCCCTGTCAAAGTTATTGAGTCAAACTTCCATTCACAAAAGAGTCCTGTACCTATATAATTGAACACCCTTACATTTTCAGCACAAACTATGATTGGAACCATAATATCTCTCCTGAAATATCTATTTATAGGTAAGCTGTCTTTGGATTTATTTCATTTATTTTATTTGTATTTGTTGTTTGGGGTAGAGAACAAATTTCCATTGACCTTTTTCAGACTCAGCCCCGAGTGCTGTCTGGTTAACTGACTTAGTCACACAAGCAATGGAGGCTGAGGAGAGTCAAACTCTGGACCACATATAACCAGCTGCTGCTAGAATAATATATACTTTTGTATAGGCATGCTACTTATTGCATTGTGTTACTCCTACTGAATACATTTTGTGATAAGACTTTCAGATTTTGACACCTGGAATGAATTGCTATGTGTAGGTACAGGACAATCTGCCTCTTCTGAAAAAAAAAAAACAGTTTCACCAACTACATTCTTCTGTTGTATATCATTAGTCAAGTCATTCCATTGATCATTTCTGTCTTCATCTGGAAAGCATTTGCCAACTACCTCCAACCAGGAAAATGTAGCATCTTCACATGGTTCTTTCTCAGCAATCACTTTTTTTTTGTTAAACTTCATTCTTCAAGCCTCCTTATTGTACTTCAGTTATTGTAGGTTGTGGTATTCCATTCTCTACACCATTTATTTTCAAACAATTGCTGTCCATAGGTTTAACTCCCGAAAATAGACTCAAAATGCTGCTCTCCTTTCTCTACATTCATTCTTTCTGTCGTAGCTCTCGTGCTCTCTCCCTCTCTCTTTGCAACATAGCTCCCCGGTTACTCCCTTCAAAAAGAGTAGGGAAAGTTCATTTGTGCCCCTGGTCACATTGTCCTTGTAAATGTGAATATCACTTTAGATCTCCCCTGAAAAGAGGCCTCTGGCCTAGTGAGACTAATCCAGTCCACAAATGCATAAATAAAAACAATAATCGTAGTAATAATAATCATCATCATCATCATCATAAGTAACCTAAATATCGTTCTGTATTCAACAAAGCCATGTTCTTGCCATGACTTGCCCCAGAAGTGGTATAGACTTATCGGTCTGATAGCAATGTACTATAAGTTTCATAAAAAAAGTTTATCTGTAATAAGGTACATCTAATTCTTCTATTTACTCAGTGGCTCTCTGTTTTATTTCTTGTATATGAAATACAAATAGGGTCTATATCACAATGTCGAAGATGCATTACTTCGAATGCATCTTCATCGAACCCATAAAAACGAAAACTGAAAACAGCGAAACTACACATCAGAGATTTCTTTCCCTGGGAAAGAAACCACTTGTCCAAAAAAAAAATATATATATATCACTACACACAAAACAAAGTCAGGGGCTTCACCCCCCCCAACTAAATATACCAACTCCGAGATCGCACTACAGTTTATAAAACAGCAAACTACCGGAGGCGGGTAAGCGATTTCTTTCCTAGGGAAAGAAATTGCTCATATGCCGCTTCACTGTTTTCAGTTTTCGTTATTTTAAGTTCAGTGAAGACGCATTTGAAATTATGCGTCTTCGATCTAATAGGAACCCATACAAATATCCCTCTTTCCATTTTGGGGCACACACATCCCATGCCAAACCAGATTAATTTTGTGATTACCAACCAGTCCTTTCCCTATTATGTACAGCATATAGTTTGCTGAAAAAAAAAGATGAAACATAAAACAAATTGTCAGGTCCCAGAACAGTAATCTTTGGTGTTATGGCTAATGTTATTTTAACTCAGTTGAAACCGTCCTTCCATCCTTGTTAATCAAGACAGGAAACAAGCCATAGAGAAAACTAAACCCCTAAAATGTTATTTCTTTTAGATATATTTTATTCAAAAATTAAGCATGCAATCCATACTAGTCACTAATTAAGCATGGCTAGAACAGGAACTCTCACATCACCTCTACTCCTTTTCAGCCTTCCTTCGGTAGAAGGAGCAAACATCTCTTGATTTACCACTCACACTTACAGAAGTTATACATTTTCAATTTTTGATGTATCCTGCAGTAAATCAGGCAAGTCATCATTCATTCAGAAAATTTCCCAGACCTCTCTGTATGTGAGTTTCCCATATTTTACAATGCTTTCAAACATTTCAGTATGATAGAATAGTTACAGGCTGAGTCCTGGATTATATCTCTTGCTTAGCATGTAACCCAACCAGCCTCCATTCTTAACATTCAACCAATGGGACCCCAAATCATCAAACAGGCCTAAGCAGAATTTATCCTCCACATATTAAATATACACAGTGTCAAAATTAGTCAGATGAAGTAATCAAGATCTTGGACTGTGGTTATGGACTTTAATATTACTTAGTCATAATTAGGGTTTGAGACAGGAAATGATAACACCTAACATCACAAACCTTAATGTGTGAGCTACAAGATATAAAATCTAACAAGTTGTTACCCTGAAGGTAATTCAGAGGTGAGAAAGTTGAGTATAATCTTATGTGAAGAGTCTATCAACAAAACTATACATGAGCAGCTATATTATCTGAGGTGGCGGAGACAGACTTAGATTCCTTTTTTTAATAACGTAGGGAAAAGTCCATATGTACAGTGACATAATCACTTCAAAAAGGATGAACTGTCTAACTGAGGCTAACATTACTAAACACAAATAACATCAGTAATATCCAATATGCCTCTTGGTTTAGCCAAGAGTATTCTCCCAGGCTGTATATCCCTAAATTCTAAATCTACCCAGTCAGGAGAAAGCACCATAAATACTACTATGCAGTCTCCCTTTCCTGCGAACTATTTTTTAGTTGAGACCTGGCTGTAATTAAACCAGGAGATATCTTGCAAGCCTTTTCACCTATGATCCTAAACAAAAGTAATGTCAGAATGTGATTTCCCCAAAGCAGGAAGAGATAGAATACCACTTGCATGCCCTGACAGTATTTAAACTTACGGTCCAAGTTTTTATGAAGGATGATCCACAAATTCCCAACAATTCTTATCCACAGAGGCATCTCCCATAAAGTTTATCTCTCAATGAATAGTTGCTGACTACTTTCTTGATATTTCCTCGCTAATACTTAGAGGTCATGTAGCTCCTCATAAAGATATCCATCTTTTCTCTTTATCGTTTTAGAGTGATACAGCTTTCAAGTAGTATTTAATGGTTTAAATTCCACAGGTAGATGTACCTAGACTCTTGCAACCACATGATCTCCACACACCTTCACTGAAATATTTTTTTTGGACACTAGAACCAAAGAGGATGAGCAAAATATCACTCTACACAGCAAGCTTCATCATAATTCATCTAAGCACATAGAGAATAATGGACCGCCATCCAGAGTGCATTAAATCTGGACTTGTAGACATCTTAGGATCGATTGCATAAAATAAAACAAATAAAATAAAACACCCTTATTCTGATCTTAAAAAAAGACATTAGGAACATGTATACCCCATGACTGTGAAATGTTTTGTTTCTAAAGTTGTGTGGTAACTGTATGTCTTTGCAGGGTACAAGTAGATAAACCAGCACTATGTCACAGAGAAAAATCTTTTACACCATGATATGATGCACAGAAAAGATCTAGTAATTAAATTGGATTCAAAACTAATATCATTAATTGATTCTTATACAGTATTTATCAGAATATGACTGCCCTAATCCTTGAACTTCATTGTAGAGAAAACAGATTTTACAAATCGTATACCTGTCAGGAGTCAACCTAGTTTTCTGAAGGCATCATTAGCTGGCCTTTTTTTCTCCAAAGCAAAAGTGGCAGCATAATTGTTTAGCAGTCTCTCTACAGTGAAAAAGAAAGTATCACATTACCTGGCTCCTCTTCCCAGTTTTATATATTACTCTGTGTCCAAATAGCGTGGAGTAGCACATTAGCCATTTTCTGGTCTGTTGTTTGATTAGTACTTGTAACAGGTATTAGGTTCACTGTTGTACATAACTGGCTTTAGGCATTATCGAACCCTGTGGTCGCTGGGGGCCCCCTACCACAGCAAGTTGTCTTATCTTAATATTTTATAACATATCTGTCAAACCAGCAAAAGCAGTCTTGCATGCTTAATAAACCAGGTGGGTAATAATAACTCTTATTTATATCTCTTTCAAAATATTCATAGTAGCAGTGCTTTGTCAAGTAACAGGCTTCACAATTCCATTAAAAAGTTTATCACTGACATAATGCCCCTGGCTTAGTTAAACCCTACTGGTGTACATCTTCTATAAAACTAACAACATAGTCAGCTTTAGGTACCTGCAATACCCATGGCTGCAGTGGGGGCCTTTAATCATCATTGACTGCGTGGAGGCCCCACAAAACCTGCTGCTGTTTGGCGAACAAATGAGAAGAAAAAGATGTATTAATTTTTGATTGCACTCTTTAACCTGAACAGGACTGTGATATGACCCTGTTAGGATAAAGCTGATAATGAACATGAGAGAGATAAGTAGTAGGGATCAGCAGCCCAGAGTGACTGATCTCAGTGCACACCTTGGATTTTAAGAGGAGCTAATGCTTCTGATCTACAGGGATGGTTTCTCTTTCAGGGAGCTTTATAAATATTGGCAGAACACCAGATATTATAACTCTCAACAGTTTTGCTGAAGAATTCTGCTCAGTGCCAAAAATAGTAGCAGAATAAAGACTCAAAATGAGGGACATGCTGCAAATATTAATCTAATTTGCTTAAAAGGTACTAGAATAACACATTTTGCATCAACATGGATTTTTTTGTGCAATAAGAAATATAAAACTCTGATGTCTGGATTTATTGACTGTTGCTCTATATTACATTATCGAAGTTTCAAAACTTTGAATCTGATATGGTCGACACCATATAATCGAAGTCTTGAAAAACTGAAAATGTAATAAAACACAACAACCTACAAAATCAAATCATTTAAACGCTCTAAGCAGGGGAGCAAGCCCCCTTGCTTCTTAAATATCCCAACTCTGAGATCGCACTACAGTATAGAAAAGGGAAAGCTTCCCTTTCTGCGCTGTGCGGAGATCTTCGTTAAAAGATTCAAAGTTTCAAGACTTTGATCATATGGTGTTGACCATATCAGATTCGAAGTTTTGAAACTTCGATCTTCTGATATAGACTCTAAGAAATATAAAACTCTGATGTCTAGATTTATTGACTGTTGCTCATTCGTCTCTAATACATATAACAAAAAGGCTTTGGGCTTCATTCAGATGCTTCAATACATACAACCACATCAGGATGGATAAGCAGCATCACTTAATATGAACAAACTAGTTAACAGACAGAGCTTACATACATACATGCCTATATCTCAACAGCTAACTACAAAATGGCAGTCAGGCTCGCACGTGCTCAGTATTTATACACGTGAGCAAACCCTGGATAGCTTTTTAAAGATATATACACACACACTGATCTAAATTATCTCTCTTAAAAAGATTGCCCTTCATGCAAAACAATATCTGAGTTAGGCATGCATTACTATGTACACTGGAAACAAAACACAATGTTCATGTCCAAGTTGCTTCATATGTACTACAGGGTTTAGAGATTCGACCATATCTCATAACATAACAGTTGGGACCAAATTTAGCAACAGGGACAGTCTGCGGTGTGCAACTCATATCAGGAACATTTGGATTCATCATAGGAACAAGAGTGTCCTGTGGAACTTACCCAGAAATTGGAACACCGGACAACTCACTCTGAGATGGTCTTTCTCAAATGCTGTGTCCTGTGGTATAGGCTCAGGCACTGGTCTCAAATGTTTCTGATTCCACGTAAAAATTGCTCCTTCTGATTCCTCAATGTACAATCTCCGCTCTGGACTAATATTCTTCACGACATCAATCCAATCATAAAATCTAGACATTTGCATCCTTACCAGTCTCCCTCTTGCGATGGATTGAGTGGTTTACTGGTTTTATTGTGGTAGGACTTCTGGGATAGGAGCTTCTTCAACCGATTGGCTTTCACTGATCTGTTGTTCTTGACTCATGGAACCAACAATTGACTACTGATTGGTAATGTAGTTTTGGTTTGTCTCAACAGAAGTCTCTGAGCAGGTGAACCAAGATGTTTATCACGAGGAACATTTCTAAGATTCAAAAGATTCAGGAAAACATCACTATTATCTTGATTTGACTTCTCTAGTAACTGCTTTGCACTTTTACTGTGCGTTCTGCCAAACCATTTGACTGTGGGTACTCTGAACTACTTGTGACATGAGTAAAGTCCCATTCTTCAGCAAATCTTTGGAAACTGTGTGCCATTGTCAGAAATCATTTTGTGCAGACTTCCATGTACAACAAAATAATGTTTCATCTTAGTAATGAGAGTACTGGATGCTAGCTTAGGAAGTAAGTCAATCTCGAACAAAATGGAGTAAGAGTCTACTAACACCAAATAATGTTGACCATTCCACTCGAAAATGTCTCTGGCTACTGTCATCCAAGATAGTTCCGGTTCCGGAATCTGGTTAAGCTGAAGTGGTTCTTTCTGTTGATGTGGCTTTGTACTATTACACACTGAGCAAGATAAAAGTGCTCTCTCAATGTCTTGTGACATAGAAGGCTAAAATACTAGTCCTCTCACCCTTTTTTTGGTAGAATCAGTTCCTGGGTGACCACGATGCAAGATAGTAATGTACTCTGGTTGCAAGGACTTTGGAAAAATTACTTTCATACCTTCCATTATGGTACCATTGTCAGACAAAATCTCATCTCTGTATGGAAAATGAGGTTGCACTTCTTGAGGTAAACTAGATTGCTTTTCATGGCCTTCCTTGACTGATAAAGTGGTTGAGCCTTTGTAAAACTGGATCTGCAGCTGTGTGTTCTCTCAGCTCATCAAGACGTGTGGAAGAAAAATGTATCACTTCCATGACTTCAAAATCAAGGTTCTCATTCTCGTGATGTTCTATGGTATTTCTGGGTGATCTGGATAATGTATCAGCAAGATAAAGAAGTTTGCCTTTCTTATATACAAGATTGAAATTGTGCTTTTGCAATCTCAGCATCATGCATTGTAGTCTGGCTGGAGCTGAATGAATAGGCTTTCTCAAGATAGTGATTAGTGGTCGATGGTCTGTTTCAATCAGGATAGGTCTATAATAAGTAGTCATACGAACATGCAAACAGAATTGGCAAAAGCTCTTTTTTATCTGGACAAACTGCATTTCAGTTTGGGTAAGAGTTCCTGATGCATAGGCAACAGGTTGTAGAATGACTGCACCAAGACCAAATTTTGAAGAATCATAGGAAAGTTTAACTGGTTTGTGAACATTATAATATGAGAGTAGGTGGACTTGCAATTCTCTGTTTCAGGTCATCATATGCACTTTGGTGTTGCTCTAACCAAGACCAGGATATATTTTTACATGTCGGCTCTTTGAGTGGTGCTGAAAGTTGTCTCAAGTCTGGAATGAACTTGCCTAGGTAGTTGACCATGCCAAGAAAACGTTGCAGGGCTTGAACATTGTCTGGAGCTGGCATCTGGAGAATGGCTGTTTGCTTTGAAGGGTCTGGTCGTAAGCCTGTACTCATAAAGAAATTACCAGCATAAGTAACTTCATGTAGCCTGAATTTGCATTTGTGTGGATTGAGCTTAAAATTCACTTGATGTGCCCTTTCTAGAACATTTCTGAGGTTTCTGTCATGTTTGGCTTCATCACGACCTCCTGCCAATATGTCTACTATTATGTCTACTATAATAGCATAAGGATACCTAGAAAACATTTTCTCCATTGCACTCTGAAAGACTTCACTTGCAGAATTTATCCCAAATGTCATTCTCAAAAATCTGTACCTGCCAAACAGAGTACTGAAAGTAGTGAGCAATGAGGATTCTTTGTCAAGCTGAATTCGTAAATGAACTGTCTGCATCTAAGACAGAAATAATAGTGGCATTTGGCATCAAGGCTATGACTTCTTCATCTGTACCCATTGGATGATGAGGTCTTTTTAATGCTTTGTTCAAATCTCATGGGTCAGTACATATTTTGATGTCATCTGAGCTTTTCTTATGAGCTACCACCATGGAAGATACCTATTCAGTTGGAGCTTCATCTGGACAAATCACACCTTGTTGCACCATTTTATCTAACTCTGCTTTGACTCTGTCCTTCATGGCTATTGGAATTTTACATACTGATCTGACAACTGGATGGACCTCTGGGTCTAACTTTATGGAGTACACAACTGGAAGTTTGCCTAGTCTGTTTTGGAACAGAACTGCATAGGTGTAAAAAAATGTGCTGGGCAAAATTAAAGTAGTGGTCTTTCAAGCTAACATGGTGGACTTCCTTATTAAATGAAAGCAGTCCCATTTTCAAACCCTCTCTGAGGCTTAAAATTGACTGGACATGCCTCTTGATCACGTAAAATAAGTTGTAGCTCTTTTCTGCAGAGTAACATGAAAGCACTACTAAGTCTTCAATTTGAATTTCTTCACCTCCATTAGCAACAAACTTGGCACACCTTGCCAAATCAAGCCTTTCACACTGACAAAATGTTTCTGCTGACATAACATTGCACTTAGAACCTGTGTCAGCTTTGAGCTCTATGGGTTTGCCATCCATCTGAACAGTACAAAATACTTCATTCTTTTCCCTTAAATCTACTGCATTAACCATTTCGTGAAGCACTGACACACCATCAACACAAAGAGCAGGCTTTCCACTGTCTTAACTGATCAATTAGTTTCTTAAAATGTTCTCTTTCAATAAAAGAATGTGGGCCTTTTGATTTACAAAATCTTTTGAAGTGATTCCATTTATTGCATTTGTGGCATTGTTGACCAAAGGTTAAACATTTATCCATTTTAGATTCATGATTACCACCACAATTCCGACAGTTAGCAATGACACTAGGTTGGGGCCCATGCTTCGAGTTTGTTGACTCACCCTTGTGCTTCACTGAGTCTGTGTGAAATCTGGAATTTGCTAGAAAGTTCTGGGGTGTACCAGTGAGTGCTGCAGGGGTTACAGTTGCCATGTGCTTGACCCTGTTTCTCTTAACTACGTGCTGCATACTATCAACATGAGCTTTATCACTGTACTTCCTAGAGCTGCTCATTTGTAAGCATATTTGTTTGCTTTTCTGTGAACTTGTATATCTGATTAAATCTCAATGGCCATATTCAAAGTTAAATCACTGTCACGAAGCAAAATCTTTCTCACAGCATCATCTTTAATACCACACACCAGTCTGTTCTTTATCAGCTTATCCCTTAAGTCACCAAATCTGCATGTTTTAGCTTTATTTCTCAGGTCAGTTGTATATGCTGCAAAGGTTTCACCAGGCTTTTGATCCCTTGTGTAAAATAAGTGCCTTTCCATAGTAACATTTGCCTGGGGGTTACACATTTCTCTAAATTTACATTTTAAGCACTCAGGGTCTTCCCTTGACTTAGCCGGTTCAACAATATTACCGTTTTCCCCGTCTCCTGTATACATAGGAGGTGCATACACAAATGAGCATTCCTTTCCTATTCCTTCTGAACCAGCTAGTAGAATAAATGCCTTTGTATGGTCATCTTTATCAGAAAATGCAGCCTGTATAAAAATGTCATACTCTTGCTCAAACACTCTCCAGTTCTCTGCAATATTATTGCCAAACATAAGTATACTGGGTTTTCAAATTCCATCTGCAATGCCCACAAAGTATACACAAACACACTGAAAATATGGCTCTTATAATTATGTATGAACAAACTGCTGTGAGATTGTAACAGCATTCAAATGCACAATAAACTCTTCAAAATATTGTACTTTGCGAAATATGCACTGTAATAGCTGTACTCTGTGAAATATGCCTTGCAATGGCTGTACTTTGTGAAATAGCATTACTCTAACACTGCACAAACATGCAAACAATTTATACACTTCTGATACGAAAATACATATGCTTTGCAAAAATGCAGTCCTTTCCTTTAATTTTACTTGTTTTATGCAATTAGGACTTTATTTCAAACAGTTTCCATATTAATTTGAATATTTTTATCAATATCATACATATCTGTGTATGTGAATATTATTTAGAGCATTCTGTATGCCTGGTTTCTTATTATGCAAAAAGAAATAGTGCTAACCAAGTTTTAATACCTGAAATTTGTTTAATCTGTTTTGTGAAGTTTGCAGATTTGGAAGTGATCCGGTCCTGTATATTCCAGCAGCATCTAAACAAGTAGCTCTAGTCATTTTAGCCAAGCTGTTTCTGACCTCATGTCCCTTCGGTATGCTTCTTCTGGTACCATGTCATTTAGACATGCCACTTCTGACACCATGTTGCTCGTTCGTCTCTAATACATAAAACAAGAAGGCTTGGGGTTTTATTCAGATGCTTTAATACATACAAACATATCAGGATGGATAACAGCATCATTAAATACCAACAAAATAGTTAACAGACAGCTTACATACATATATGCTTTTCTCAAAAGCTAACTAAAAATGGCAGTCAGGCTCGAAAATGCTCAGTATTCATACACTTGTGCAGTGCCTTGGATAGCTTAAATATATACACACACATATTGATCTACATCGACTGACAGTAATTCTGAATGATTTACCAGCAAATAATTTTTTTTTTTTTTTTACAAAGGACAGAGCAAAATTATTAGGTAAAATCAAGTAATATCTGTGAAATCATGGACAGTGACAAGCCAATATTCCATTACTACTCAGTGAGGTAAATAAAAGTGACTTACCCCTGTTGTTTGACTGCTAAGCAGCAGTCACTGATCTGGTGTGGCAGTACTAGTGTTGAAAAATCTATTGCTGTTTGCTGAAATGAGTACACAACTAGTGTTGCTGTGACTTTTGTGTGTGTGTCTGTGTAAATAAATATTACTGATTTTTGTCAATGCACATTTCCCATAATGCCAGGATATACACATTATTCTTCTGGGTATCAGTATAAAATGTAGCTAACAAGCAATCGTATTTCAAAAGTAAGGCATAAAATATATCACAGAACATTCAGACAGTTAGATCTTCTATGAGTCTGGTGGCCCCCCACTCCCAGGACTGTATAAGTGGATATAGGAGGCTCCCTTAATCGTTCTTGACTGTGTGGGAGCCCCACAAAAACTGTTTCTGGTTGGGGAAAAATGAAGACAAAAAAATGCAATCATTTTCTGATTATGTTCTTTAACATGAACAAGGCTGTAATATGACTCTTTTAAGATAAAACTGATAATGGCCTCTGCTCTCAACCACACCTCATTTTAAAACCAGCCCTGCTCAGATGTGTGTATACAGAAAGCTACTGTAGGCTATGTGTGTGTGTGTGTGTGTGTATGTGTGGGAGGGGGGGATTGCGTGGCCATTATTTCCTTTACTTTTCTTGCAGACCTCAGGGGTGTACAAAGAAAGTTACTTTAGCATCTGTAGGGGGCAGTGTACTGTCTTGGAGCAACAAGGTAGAATACATTATTACAATCATTATTTGTGGTTCACTTTCCTCAGAATCACACATCAGGCACTTATACAGGTGGCTGCCTTTAGGGGTTAGGGGTGAGGAGACATGCGTGTGTTTTAGCAGTCACTTGAAATATATGACTGTGTCCATTTGAACCTCTGCATTCATCCCAGTCTAACACCATAGGGATGCATAAGCAGTGACTATCTATTTTAGGGCATTAGGGAGGTAAGCAGTATTCCCAGACAGGTTCTGTGTATTCTCACAGCTATTGGCTTGTTAAGTCTATTGTGAGCTACTATTTTGTTAGCTTTGAACATTAAGCCTTGGGCACAACTTATGTCTTCAGTGAAAAAAAAAAATAAAGACTGAAATTCTTTTTCTTACTCATGATTTTTGTTTAGGACACTGTTGGATTAAAACATTGGGAAATGCCTAAAATACATGCCAGAGCATATATATAACCCCTATAGTATCTGGGGGCACCAGCTTAATTGAGTTATTTCTTAAGTGGTTATTACTGTGCTGTCTTGGTCAGGAAAGGTGTGTTGAAAGGTTGCAAAGAAAACCAAAACTGAACAGCAACACTGAATTTCTTTCCTTAATCATAGCTCTGTTCAAGCCAATATTAGAGGAAAATGTTGTGTACAAAGAAAAAAAAAAACTTGAAAAGCACTTCAGAACATATATAAAGTTATGGCTTCTTGAAAAAAATGAAGAGAAAGGTAAAATATGTGAAATATAAGAAAAAAATAAATGTGTATTGTGTGGGGAGCCCAAGATGGTGAGAAACAGAGGGGAGCACTGGAGAATGTGTGTGTGTTGGAGGGGTGGGGAGCTGAAACAGTAGGCAATGCCTGGGGCTCAATTTCACCTAAGTCCTGCCCTGTACATGGAGTTCTTGTAATGTGTCATTGTTGCAACTGAATGCCAGTAACCGTGAATGCCCCTTTGTGAGATGGGCCAACATAGTGTGGTACATAGACCTGTTGTAATGTAATAGCTTCGTAGTTACAGATCAGTCTATGTATACTACTCCTAAAAGTTTGTAGCATGAGCTAAAGGGACAGACAGTAGGGTTGGCAGTGACAGGGTGGAACTGGAAGTGCCCGGGGGCCTTCCAGCTTCACATTTGCTGGGGGCCCCATTATGCTAACACTGGCCCTGCTGTTGTGCCTTTTAATGGCACAGGTTACTTTTTTTTTAACCCAGATAACCTGAGATGGAGCAACATTTTCTTGAGACTACAATCCTTCTGTTGTGATTCCATTGTTGAAAAAAATTAATTTTATGGTGCATTCACTATCACACTGTTTCTCTGTGTGGAAGATTTTCAGTCCATATATCTCTAGTTAGTCACTGTATATTAATCAGATCAGACAATAGTAGTAGAAGTAGCGGACTTAAACTTGTCTTAAGTAAAAAAAAAGAAAATAATAAAATATATATAATTGTACAGCATTACTAAGTATTCAAAAGTAATCCATGCAAGGCAGGCAGTCTGCTTCCAGTCGAAAAACCTTTATTAAGTACACAGACAAGTGATCCAAGTAAAACAAAAATTGAGTAATAATTTCCTCACAAGCTTTCTAAATATATATATATATATATATATATATATATATATATTTTTTTTTTATCAGGCATGGGAGTGGTTTATTGTGCTGTAAAACGAAGTGTTATTGGTACACATGTTAAATTCACATCCCTTCCCCCATCAGTGTGACATTCGAGCTGGTCCTGCCCTACTTATTAGCTGTCATAATAATATTATAACCCTTCTGTACTTTAAATAAAATTTATAATGATGTGGTACCTCTTATTTAACCAGATTATTAAGCAGATTATTAAATCTGTGATTTTATCCAAGACAATACACTACATGGCTAGAAATATATCAACCTTAGTTCATTTGGTAATCAAAAAATATATGTAAATATATACATATACATTTTGCATGTAAAAATCAATTTCTATTTTCATAACCTATTGTTAACAAAGATTGCTTTCGTCCTTCTAGATTTCTTCAGGTCTGTGTACAAGAACCCTAAAAACTATCTATAAAAGTATATATAATTGTATAATTAGTTAGCATTGTTATTACACATCATTTTGAATAAAGTGGAAAAAAGAACCAGAAAAAAATAAAAATAAGAAAACATGTATGTATGATGATGGAAACAAAATATACACTTAAATTACAACTGATTTAAAATGGTATTTAAAACCAACTGGTAGAATAAAATAAAATACAATTAGTCATGTAAACAATCTGGCGATTTTCTAAGTTCCAGTGCACTTTTAATTGAGCAGTAGTAGTTTAGGCCAGGCTTCCTAAAAGAGTTCAGCTTTAATTGCCACATGAATTCATGTTTCTCCAGAATATTTTGGATGTTTCCTTCAAGATCACCCATGTCTATACGATCCTGGATCTGGAACTTAAAACCTGTGTGTCTTTTATGAAGAGAAAGGTGTTTGGCTAGTGCATTATTTTTACATCCAGAGCGGATTTCTGACAGATGACATGAAATCCTATGCTTGAGTTTATTTACAATCTTGCCCACATAGAATGCATCACATTCATTGCACTGTGCCCTGTAAATTACTTTTGTAGTGTTACAGTCACCCCCTGCACTGCTTTTAACGGTTTTCTTTAAATAAGGGCAATACAAACTATCACCTTGCTGTATAAATATACAAAATGTACAATTAGTTTCACATCTTTTAGTGCTTTTCTCATATGGTCTAGGTTTAAATTCAACAAAACGTCTAATGTTCCTAGCCTTCCTATAAACACATGATGGGGCTTCACCTAAGATATTAATCAGAAAAGGGTTTCCTGTGTCAGTATCCCAGTTTTCTTCAGTAACATTTTTGATACTGTGATAATTCAAAGTGTATGTCAGGATGCAGCTATTTTTGCATTTGTTATTCTCTGTGGAATTTCTTAACATTCTTCTACTAGGGAGGTTGAGTGAAGGTGCTTCAGTCCTTTTCAGTTCTATAATGGGTTGCAGGATATTTTTTAACATCTGACTTTCATAGCCTCTTACTAGAAAATCATTCTCTAAGATGTTCAGGTTTCTCAAAAATGGTTTCATTTCTGTGGTAATTCTAGCTAATCTATAGCCTTGGGACTTCACTACATTATACTTGATTTTTGTAGGATGTAGACTTTTACGGTGGAGTAATAAGTTACCCTCGTTGGTTTTCTGAATAGATCAGTGGTGATTCTGTTATTGTTGGTGTCCTTGGAAATCTGCATATCTAAGAAAGTGGTTGACGTATAGCTATGGAAAGAGGTAAACTTCAGGAAGGGGGTTGTTTGATTGAGGTAAGTGATAAAATCTCCAAGCTGCAAGGTGTCACCATCCCACACAATAAAGATGTCATCAATAAAACGTAAATAGCATGTGATATGCTGCATGCAGTCTGTGTTGTTTAACACAAAGTCCTCCTCCCATTTGCCCAGGGCTATGTTAGCTATGCTGGGAGCCATGGCAGCCCCAATTGCTATACCAGTTTTTTGGTTGTAGTGTTTGCCATTGAAAATAAAGAAATTGAAGTCCAGCACAAGATTACCGAGCTTGCTTAACTTTTGCAGTTGTGCCTGTGTACCTTGATTATGTTTCTTAAAAGACTCCATAGCTGCTGTTATACAATAATTGTGAGGGACCACTGTGTATAAGGATTCCACATCAATAGTTAATAAAATACTGTCAGCTTCCACTGTAATGTTTTTTATTTTCCTCAAAAAATCCATTGAATCTCTTATGTATAACTTATTGTTTTCTGCTAGAGGTTTCAGCAAGTTGTTGTTGTTGTGTCTTTCGGCTTTTTCCGGTTAGGGGTCACCACAGTGGAACTCCGGTCTGCTAATGATTGGCAGTAGATTTTTACATGCCGACTTGCCGGGCCTGACGCACAACTTTCAACGAAGGAATGCCCATTCACGCATGTCGCTACACAGAAGACGCTCTAACTGAGAATCAAATGGAACAACGTCTTACTGTGAGGCGACAATGCTACCGCAGCACCACCACCGCAGTTCTAGAGGTTTCAGCAAGTAATCAAGGTAAATGGCTGTGGCTTCAGTAAGGGAGCCTCCACTTGCTACCACCGGTCTATAAGGTGGGTCTTGTGTGGCTTTGGTATTCCAAAAAAGTAAGGTAAATGTGGGCATGGGCTCCATAAATAATTATAAGGATTTTCAGTGATACGTTTTTCTTCCCATAATGTGGTGAGATTAGTGTTCCATAAATCATATGCTCTTTTTATGTTATCCATGGTAAATAACCCATAAAGTCTGTTATCCTCCAGCATGTTCTCTTTCTTTTGGTTGTAGCTAGTGGTATCAGTCAGAAGTATACCTCCTCCCTTGGCTGCCTTCATTATATACCTGGATTTATCAATGCCTAGCTCAGTCAATGCTTTTCTTTCTCCCTGTGTTAAGTTATAAAGTTTTTTCTTAGGAGTTTTTTTAAGCAGTTTCCTGATATCCATCTCACATTTCACTTCGAAAGCAGCTAGTGTTTGATGTAGTGGTGGCCAATAGCTGCTAGGCCTTTTTATAGTTTTATCAAAAGGTTTATTTTCAATGTCATTACTTTTGCCATGAAATTGTACCCTTAAGTTGAGCTTCCTCGCAAACATTTTAAGGTCTATCAGTACCTGAGCAACCTCACTCCTGCAGCTTGGTACAAAAGTAAGTCCTTTGGACAACACACTTGTTTCCTCTTCAGTCAGTGCTTTAACAGAGTGGTTCCAGATAAGTGGAGCACCTGTTATTGTGGCACCTGTTATTGTTGTTATTGCACCTGTTATTGTGGCTGGTTCTTCCGTCTGAGCCTGGGACCTGGGTTGTAGTCAGGGTTCCAGTCGGGATTGCCCAGGTATTGTATTTCCCTCACCCCCTGTCCACTGTTTGGTTCTCCTGTCTCCCTGGGAGTTCGTGGATAGAGTATGAGACCTCTGGAATTCCTCCTCTGCTTTCTGGAATCTCGGTGGGTTGTAGTAGTATTCCTTACTGTGGCTGTGGTATGGAGGAACCTGGTATGAGGGACAAGCCCTTGGGCTCTGGTGGTGGTGGTCATTCTTATTCTGGTATTTGTGCTGGCTTTGGTATTAGTGTGGTGGTTTTCCTGAAGAAACTGGTCTCTGTGAAGGTGCTGCTGCTCCTGGTAGCTGGATTGTCTGTGGTCCCAGTTGTCCTGGTAGTCCTGTAATTCATCCTGTAAAACTCTCTGTCAGTTCTGGTTGCCGCTGTGGCTTATGTTTCTGTCCTGACCATTCTGTAATGTCAAAGGCTTCTGCAGAGTGTTGATAGCTAGAGGTTATTGGGATAGTAGGGAATGAGATGTTGGGGGAGGCAGTCTCCTGGTGGTCCTGTATTGTGCCCCTGTCTGGTTTTGTGCGAGGATCTCCCCTGGGAAAATCCCGTTGAGGTCTGCTGGCACGGCTATACTGTCCCTTATATCCCCTATAATAACTAAAACCTTGTCTGTTGTTGGTTCTCCTGTTATTGTTGTTATTATTATTGTACCTCCTAGTAAGTCTCCCAGGATCATCTTTGTACAGTTGATCTCGTTTCATTTAATTAATCTTTCTTTCTTTAATGGATTGCTCATTTCCTTTCACTCTTTCTTTAAGCAGCTCAAATTTAGCATCTAGGTCATTGTGGTTCTCATTTTCCAGTGTTGTTTTTAAAGATGTGATGTCAGCCTTTTTAGCTTCCTGCACACTAAGGTTGTTCCTTACTAGCAGACAAATAAGTTCATAGCTGGCATCCTCTAAAATATCTTCCCATTCCTCAGACAGTGAATCATCCATACTTTTCCACATTGCACTCTTTCAACATCCTTTGCCTGTCTGAAACCTGGCTCAAACCAGCAACCCTAGACAGTGAGATCCCCCTGGCTACAACATCTACAGACTAGACCATATAGCCAAAAAAAGTGATGGGATAGCTATTCTTTACAAAACAGGTATGCAAATTACTGTCATACATGAAAAACCTCCTTCTATAAGTAATGCCGAAATCCTTATCTCCAAACTGCAGCTATATACACACAAATCCATCTATATAATCTGCACCTACCTTCCTCCTGGAAATAATATCAGTTCCCTAGAAGAGATACTTAGCTGACTTTCTATTCAATTCCCACAAGAAACCATAATCCTGGGAGATGTCAATGTAGATAGGAAAACCTGTACCTCAGTAGACCCTCCCACCCTCTTAAATCTTCACGTTTCTTCACAAACCATTCAAGCCCCAACCAGAACTAACAAAACTAACAACAAAGAAAGCATATTGGACTGGATTCTGATAAATGGTCATCACCAAACCTATACAGTAGGGACACTACCTGATGATTTAAGTGACTACACTCTTACTTACCTAATCAGACATAAAACTGCTACCCCTAACCTAACTAAATACAAAATGGTCAGATCAAATAAAACTTTTAACCCTGAAAACTTCCTTACAGAACTAAATTCTTGCAACTGGTCTTCTGTTAAACATCTGCCACTGGATGATGCTGTAGCTTACTTCAACTCCAAGTTCCTTTCTATTCTAGACTCTCATGGTCCCTTAAGATCTATTAGAATTGGCTCAAAACCTGCCCATTGGCTCTCAAAAGATACAAGGCATAAAATTATCCTGAAAAATAAACTCTGGACCAAATTTCATAGCACTAAAGATCCCTCTGACCAACTTAACTTTAGACAAATAAGAAATTCCACTAAAAAAGCTGTACTTCTAGATAAAATAAACTACTACTACTGCCATTTACAACAAGCTAACCAACAAAATCCACAAAAGTTCTGGGCAGGTATAAATACTCTCTTAAAGCCTGGCCACTCTGACACCCCGTGCACCTTAGGCACTTCCCAAAACAACCCATAACAAACTGCTGATGCCTTCAATACCTTCTTTTCTGAAACTGTCCAGTCTCTAGCTAATCAACTAGCCCCCAATATCTCCTCTCAGACCTCCTCCTCTAAGACTTCTATTCCCACTTTTCAACTGCAACCTGTACCCACATCACTTATCTGTTTTCTTCTCCACAAACTCAAAACCTCCTCTCCTTCTGCTGACCTTCTACCAGCTCAGTGTCTAAAAATTGCAGCCAAACCATTAGCCTATCCCATTTCCATTCTGATTAACAGAACCTTTGTCGAAGGCTACATGCCTTCAATCTGGAAAATTTCACACATCATTCCCCTGCATAAAGGTGGGATCTCAATAGAACTCTCAAACTACCGCCACATAGCCTTACTCTCTCCCCTAGCTAAAATCATGGAAAAATGCATCCAAAACAACTTCTTAAACACCTGTTAAATTACAACCTACTAGCTGACTGTCAACATGGCTCCAGGCCTTTCCACGGCACCACTTCAGCCCTCCTTTCCTTTACTGACTGTATCAACAAAAACCAGAACAACAATATACTTACCTGTGCTCTCTTTATTGACCTATCCAAAGCCTTCGATATGGTTAATCACCATTTACTGTTAAACTTACTTAAAGCTTTTGCTCTTGACTCTAGTGCTTTAAAGTGGTTCAAGTCATATCTTCATAACAGACAACAGGCAGTGCTCTGGCAAAACAACTTATCCAACCTCCTACAAATTTCCCTTGGAGTCCCCCAAGGCTCAATATTTGGCTCCCTTCTGTTTTCTATTTTTATTAATGATCTACATACCAGTATTTCCTCTGCAACCTGTATACAATATGCTGATGATTCTATTTTGATTTGTTCTGCCTCATCCCCCTCCGAACTGCACTCTTATCACCCAACAGACTTTCCAAAACGTTGAAACATGGTTCCTAAAACGATGCTTAATCTTAACCCCCAAGAAAACCAAACTGTTACTTTTCGCCCCCACCCATAAATCCTCACCACTCAACTTCTCTGTCTTGTCTAGTAATGGCACCAACATATCACCTGACCCTACCACCAGATTCCTTGGAGTAGAGCTAGACAACAACCTATGCTTTGATTCTCACATTAACAACACTATAAAATTAGTTAACAAAAAACTAGGCTCCCTGTTTAGAATTAAACCATTTCTTACACCACTTGCCAGAACTTCCATTGCCCATTCCCATCTGATTTCTACCCTCCTTTGCGCCTCCCCTATTTACACATATTTGTCCAAAACTAACCTCACCAAACTGGCTGTCGCCTACAACAGTATTGCCAGATTTGCCTCTGGCTCCAACTTTAGAACTCACCGCTGCTTAAACTTAAAGCAATTGGGATGGCTTGAGCTGTAAAATATGATCTTATTTCACCAGCTCTCCTTAACCCATAAAATCCTCTACAAACCTACCAACACCCCTATATTTACTACCCTTATTACTCCATATTGGATCCTCAAAAGCCTACGTTCTTCTAACAAACTTCTTATATCAACCTGTAAATCCAACAACTTGGCAGGCGACTCCTTGTTCTCTAACTCAAAAGGAAAAGCCTGGAACTCCCTTCCTGCCAACCTCACTGCTATCCTTCTCTCTTCCCAGTTTCAAATCCCAATTCAAAACTCACCTCATAACTCACTGGCTCTGCCCCTTTACTAACCCTGACTAGCTTGCAATTTGCTCCTATTACTCTCATTTATCGTGCTTACAAATCTTTACTAAAACGTACTTTTCTGCTATCATGCTCAATTTGAACACTCTCTATTTATAATTTATTGCTTATTGTTGCCACTGTAAAAATATGCTAATGCTATTATTATTTTTCTCTGAACTATATCTGTAACTCTGTTTATTAATGTTTTCACTTGGAGCTTTTCTCCCCGGGCCTTTGCTGAAAATGGACATATATCCAGTTGGACCAGTCCGGTCAACAAATGTAAAATAAAATGAAATAAAATTGGTCTTTTGTTCAATCTAAGTCCCCGGGTTATTCTCTTCTTGTCTATGCTTTGTTGTAAATAAATGGGTTCTCAGTAGAGACCCTGCATACGTTTCAGTTGCTTTTCTAGTTTAGAAAAAGTCTCTGAATTCATATGTTCTGGGTCCATTCTTCCCTGTCCATTTTCTGTATCCATTTGTATCTGATCTGCTTCTGTATCATTCCAGATAGGTACAGTTAGTAAATCTTTTAGCCTGTCATTATCCATGTCTTAAAATGCTGGAATTCCACACCAATTCAGGGATCCTTTGAAGGAACAAAAAACTTGGTCTCAGAAACCAAAGTACCACAGACAATCCAGCTACCAGGAGCAGCAGCACCTTCACAGAGACCAGTTTCTTCAGGAAGACCAATATCGACAGCACAGACATCAACCACTACACCAATACCAAAGCCAGCACCAGTACCAGAACAAGAATGACGACCACCACCAGAACCCCAGAGATTGTCCCTCTTACCAGGTTCCCCCATACCACAGCCACAGAGAGGAATACTACTACAACCCACCAAGATTCCAGAAAGCAGAAGAGGAATTCCAGAGGTCTCATACGCTATCCATGAACTACCAGGGAGACAGGAGAACCAAACAGTGGACAGGGGTGAGGGAAATACAGTACCTGGGCAATCCCGACTGGAACCCCGACTACAACCCAGGTCCCAGGCTCAGATGGAGGAACCAGTGACAATAACAGGTACAATAACCACAATAACAGGTGCTCGACTTATCTGGAACTACTCTGTTAAAGCACTGACTGAAGAGGAAAAAAGTGTGTTGTCCAAAGGACTTACTTTTGTACCAAGCTGCAGGAGTGAGGTTGCTCAGGTACTGATAGACTTTAACATGTTTGTGAGGAAGCTCAACTTAAGTATACAGTTTCATGGCAAAAGTAATGACACTGAAAATAAGCCTATTGATGAAACTATAAAAAGGCCTAGCAACTATTGTCCTCCACTACATCAAACACTAGCTGCTTTTGAAGTAAAATGTGAGATGAATATCGGGAAACTGCTTAGAAAACCTCCTTTTTTTGGGTATGTCCAAAGCATTTGACACAGTCTCACACCAAATCCTGCTAAACAAACTTAACCAATATCACCTATCAAATTCCTCTCTTACCTGGTTCCATAGCTACTTAACTGACAGGTACCAAGCTATGAAATGGGAATATTCTCTCTCTCCTCAGCTGCCCATAACTATAGGAGTCCCACAAGGTTCTATCTTAGGACCACTACTATTCACAGTCTTCACAAACGACCTCCATACCTCCACACAGCATGCATCTATCATTCAGTATGCAGATGACACTACCTTAATCTATGCTGCACAAAACGTTCCCACCCTCCTGCAAACAACTCAACTAGCATTCTCTGACGTTGAAAACTACCTTACCAAAGGCCAACTTATCCTCAATCCAAAGAAAACTCAGCTTATGATTATAACCAATTCTAACAAAAACACTGATAACAGTCAATTCACTATCTACTCCACAAATGCTACTCCAATCGCTCCAGTGGCACAGGCTAAGCTATTGGGAATAACCATAGTCCCACCTAAAATTTGATAGTCATCTCAACTTAACTATTAAAAAGTACATGCCAAACTGGGATCACTCTACCGTATCAAACCATTTCTTACCAACAACACAAGATCAGCCATTGCTCACTCCCAACTTCTATCCACCCTACTCTATGCATCTCCCATTCTGACTAATCTCAACAAAACTGAACTAAGCAAAATGGAAGCCTGCTATAACAGAATTGCCCACTTTGCTGCAAATTGCTCATATAGAATGCATCACTGTATTGCTTTGAGACAGCTCCACTGGCTTGAACTGCCCAACCTTCTAACCTACAATCAGCTCTGCCTCTGTCATTCTATCTATTATCTCCCCAATAAGTGTCCTGCCCTCAAAAACCTAGCACATCACTCAGCCAAAAGGCCTCTTAGATCATCATGCAAACCACTACTAGAAGTCACCAACAGCTATAATAGCTTTGGAGATGCACTATATAGTAGTTCCGTGGCTAAAAAATGGAACTCTGTCCCCACTAGCATTCAAAACACATCATCCAAAGCCTTTAAAGACCTCATCAGGCAACATCACAAGCAAAGTTGGCAGTGCCATGATTGCTCCCCAGGCTAGTGAAAGCGGATAAGGTATACATACTAAATCTAGAGTACTTGATAATAGTCTTCAATCTTGCTCACAAACACTGGCTAATCTACAATGCATGTACTGTACCTGTGTACTATGTATGTATTCTACCTATGTTCCAAATTTCAGCTGTACACCACAAATCTATTAATTACCTTTATTTTTAAAGTAATATTTTTTTGTTTGTTCTCTCCACTGTAACTGTTGATGTGACGCATACCACTGTAAAAACATGTCTTTTGTAATTTGTGTGTATACTGATCATGTCAAAATAACTAAAAGTATCTGTAATTTTTTCTTTGTGGAGCTTTTCTCCCCGGGCCTTTGCTAAAAAAAGGGCCTTTTTGGCTCAGTCAGACACCACCGGTTAACAAATGTAAAATAAATAAATAAGAAATAAACTTTATAACTTAACACAGGGAGAAAGAAAAGCATTGATTGAGCTAGGCAATGATAAATCCAGGCATGTAATGAAGGCAGACAAGGGAGGAGATATACTTGTGACTGATACCACTAGCTACAACCAAAAAATAGAGAACATGCTGGAGGATAACAGATTTTATGAGTTATTTACCATGGATAACATAAAAAGAGAATATGATTTATGGAACACTAATCTCACCACATTATGGGAAGAAAAACTTATCACTGAAAATCTTTACAATTATTTATGGAGCCCATGCCCACATTTACCTTACTTTTTTGGAATACCAAAGCCACACAAGAACAGAGAAGACCCACCTTATAGACTGGTGGTAGCAAGTGGAGCTTCCCTTACTGAAGCCACAGTCATTTACCTTGATTACTTGCTGAAACCTCTAGCAGAAAAGAATAAGTCATACGTAAGAGATTCAATGGATTTTTTGAGGAAAATAAACATTACAGTGGAAGCTGACAGTATTTTATTAACTATTGATGTGAATCCTTGTACACAGTGCTCCCTCACAATTACTGTATAACAGCAGCTATGGAGTCTTTTAAGAAACATAATTAGGGTATACAGGCACAACTGCAAAAGTTAAGCAAGCTCATAAATCTTGTGCTGGACTTCAATTTCTTTACTTTCAATGTCAAACACTACAAACAAAAAAACTGGTATAGCAATGGGGGCTGCCATGGCTCCCAGCATAGCTAACATAGCCCTGGGCAAATGGGAGGAGGACTTTGTGTTAAACAACACAGACTACATGCAGCATATCACATGCTATTTACATTTTATTGATGACATCTTTATTGTGTGGGAAAGTGACACCTTGCAGCTTGGAGATTTTATCACTTACCTCAATCAAACAACCCCCTTCCTGAAGTTTACCTCTTCCCATAGCTATACTTTAACCAGTTTCTTAGATATGCAGATTTCCAAGGACACCAACAATAACAGAATCACCACTGATCTAACTGATCTATTCAGAAAACCAACAAGGGTTAACTTATTACTCCACCATAAAAGTCTATATCCTACAAAAACCAAGTATAGTGTAGTGAAGTCCCAAGGCTATAGATTAGCTAGAATTACCACAAAAAATTAACTATTTTTGAGAAACCTGAACAACTTAGAGAATGATTTTCTAGTGAGAGGCTATGAAAGTCAGATGTTAAAAAATATCCTGGAACCCATTATAGAACTGAAAAGGACTGAAGCACCTTCACTCAACCTCCCCAGTAGAAAAATGTTAAGTAATTCCACAGAGAATAACAAATGCAAAAATAGCTGCATCCTGACATACACTTTGGATTATCACAGTATCAAAAATGTTATTGAAGAAAACTGGGATATTGTCACAGGAAACCCTTTTCTGATTAACATCTTAGGTGAAGCCCCATCATTTGTTTATAGGAAGGCCAGGAACATTAGAAGTTTTGTTGAATTTAAACCTAGACCATATGAGAAAAGCACTAAAAGATGTGAAACTAATTGTACATTTTGTATATTTATACAGCAAGGTGATAGTTTTTATTGCCCTTACTTAAAGAAAATCATTAAAAGCAGTGTAGGGGGTGACTGTAACACTATAAAAGTAATTTATAGGGCACAGTGCAATGAATGTGATGTGTTCTATGTGGGCAAGACTGTAAATAAACTCAAGCGTAGGATTTCATGTCATCTGTCAGAAATCCATTCTGGATGTAAAAATAATGCACTAGCCAAACACATTTCTCTTCAGAAAAGACGCACAGGTTTTAAGTTCCAGATCCTGGATCGCATAGACATGGGAGATCTTGAAGGAGACATCCCAAATATTCTGGGGAAACATGAACTCATGTGGCAATTAAAGCTGAACTCTTTTAGGAAGCCTGGACTAAACTACTACTGTTCAATTAAAAGTGCACTGGAACTTAAAAAAATTGCTACATTGTTTACATGACTAATTGTATTTTATTTTATTCTACCAGTTGGTTTTAAATACCATTTTAAATCAGTTGTAATTTTAGTGTATATTTTATTTCCATCAGCATACATACATTTTTTCTTATTTTTATTTTTTCTGGTTCTTTTTTCCACTTTATTCAAAATGATGTGTAATACCAATACTAACTAAACAAAAATGCATTCCCTGCACCAAAGTCTCTTCACAAACACCGAATACATCCCAATAAAACTTGTGAGAAGACACAAGGTGATTTTGAAAAAACAATAAAAACCTTTTATTAAAATAAATAAATAAAAGTGCACATGAGTGCTTTCAGGCGACCAGCCCTTCCTCAGATACCTTTAAACAGTTGAAACATACAATTTAAATACCATACCATCCAATCCAATCCTAGTATTTTACCCTCCTCTTCCTTAGGAAAGGTTTTAAAGGAACAGCAGTGTTTAAACCTGGGCTCCTATCAGCCCCTAGCTTTATTATCCACCTTGCTTCACTGCATTCAGTTTCATTGACAACATCTCCACCTCTAACATAGGTTCATAGGTTCATACTAGGCTATCTGCCCTAGGGCATTTATAAGCCTATACCAAACAGAGTCCTATGCACGGGGGATTGCACGGTCCAAACCAAATACACAAAAACCAAAAATAGACCAGCAAGAGCAGACCCAGATGTGGAAAATATATCAGTCCTTTATTGACAGACCGGTTTCGGCATGAACTGCCTTCTTCAGTGTAGGACAAACAAAAAGTGCCCTGTTAACATATGTAATATATACAAAATGTAAACCAATAGGCAGTCATAAATCATGAATATTCATGAATCATTAGGAATATGAAATGCAACCAAAGCCTGAAGTGTTTCTTCATACAAAAACAAAACTTAATGTTGGAAAGTCAGTGTAACAACCAACATAAATCATAAAACTAAAATATAGTAGAAAACAAAAAGCTTCTTAAAGCTTAATGTAGTCACTGGTAGGAATTGATGTAAAAAACAAAATGGTATCAAAATACTAAATACAAAGATGAAAACATATTTTCCTGAGATAAATATTCTATAAACAAAACTGTTACCAGTAATAAACTGTTTAGGATCATATAGAAATACAAATTGCAAATGGACTATACATCTTACTAATGAATAGAAAATAGCTTAAAAAAGATATCCACAGAACTGTGATACCTCGAATATATAAATCAAAACTAGTCCTAAATATCGATCAAATGGTATACAATATCAATGTTGCATAACTGAGAAACTACATGTATCAGTGAAATATGACTAGACATACAATATGCATCCATGTAGTATGAAATCCAGTATGAACAACCAACTACAGGTTGCCATTAGACCATCAATCATAATAATGATGATAAAAAAGTGACAAAAGAAATTCACAGAACTATGATGCATCGGGTATATTCATCATAATAAATATGAAACATCCACAAAATGAGATGTAGTATCAATATTTCAAAAACTGAGAAACTACATATGTTGATGATACAAAATTGGACATGCAATGTCCATCCATCTCATGAGCTAGAAAATTCAGTATAAATAACCAATTACAGGTGATCATTGGGACCAGGAGGGAAAAGACCCCCTAAAGTAGTAATCCAGTATTTCTCTTTAGGATCCAAAAGACCATGCCATCCTTGTTTGTGACTGCGATCGCCTGTAATTCGATCAATAATCATAAAACTGAATTTAGCCTGTAGATGTTTGAGAGTATGTTGGTACAAAGCACTACTGGATTTATGATTCTTAATATCGCTGCGATGTTCATTCATTCTCGATCTAAGGGGCCTTGAAGTTTGGCCCACATAAAACACACCGCAGTAGCAGGTTGCTAGGTACACAACCCAATCACTACCACAGTTACCAAAAGTTTTAATATTATATATTTTGCTGGTATTGCGACTAGAAAATTCCTTATTTATTCATCAGGGAACATGATCCACAATGGCCACAGGGAAAGGAACCAAATAACTCATCCCCATGTAATGTAAGTTGTTTATGGGTAGTCCCCCCACTACCTATGTGTTTATAATGAGATAGATAAGAACCCAATGTTTTGCCACATTTGTAAGCAAAATGACATTGTTGCCCTAAAAGTGACCTCAAATGATCATTGGCAAGCAAGATATTCCAGTGTTTGTTGATAGTATTCCTTATCATGTTAATATTTCTACCATAGGTAGTGATAAATCGTATGGGGGTACTCAATGTAGTATTTTTCTCCATTTTATATTCCAACAACTTATCTCGGTTCATACGGTTGACCCTGCATCTGGCTAAGTTAATATCTTTATAGTCATAACCCCTGCTGGAAAATCTATTGCATAGATCCATGCTAGCTGATTCATATTCAGCATCCTTAGAACTGAGGCGCTTAATACGCATGAATTGTGAAACTGGAATACTCCTGATAGTGTGGCGTGGGTGCATGCTTGAAGCATGTAACAAGGTGTTATATTGCGGGTACTTACGGAAAACTTTACTAGATAGTGTGAGGTCCTGGTTTTTCAAGATAGTAACATCCAAGAAATTGATCGTATTCTGATCAAATGTTAATGAAAATTCCAGTCCCCATATATTGCTATTAAGGTAATCAACAAACTCACGTAAGTAAACCAAATCCGCACACCACACTAACCAGCAGTCATCCAGATAACGTCGCCAGATGTCCATTTCTACCTGATAGATGTTGTGCAAGTTGTCATAAATCATGTACTCCTCAAAATAAGCCATGAAAAGGTCAGCATAAATGGGAGCGAAAGATGCCCCCATTGCTGTACCCTGCAATTGCCAATAACATTGGCCTTGAAAATATAGCACATTTTTATTGAGTACATGTTCTGACAAACAGATTAGTAGAGTATTGAACCCAGGTGAGTACAAATTTGCCCTGTTAAGCCAATATTGAAGAGATTGTAGGCCTGCCCAATGTGGAATACTGGTGTATAAGGCCTTAACATCTAAGGTACACATATACCATCCTGGTTCTAACTGAGTATCCTGAATAATCTGTAAGAATTGGGTTGTGTCCTGCAACCTGGACCTAATCAAACCCAGCAAAGGTTTGAGATATCTCGTAAGAAAGGCTGATAAAGGTTCAGTAAGAGATCCTATTCCAGAGACAATAGGTCTACCAGGGGGTTTGTTTAATGATTTATGAATCTTTGGCAAGAGATATAGAATCTGTTTGCGAGGTTCAGAAACAGTCAAGGAAGAAAGACATTTTTTGTTAATAATCCCCTCCTCAAAAAAGAATCAATTTCTTCTTTGAAGTGAGGTGTGGGATCTATAGGCATATGCATATAACAAGTTTTGTCTGATAGTTGTGACAAGCCCTCCTGTATATAATCATCAGTATTGAGAACCACCACAGCACCTCCTTTATCAGCTGAAAGTACTGTGATTTCTTTATTGTTACGTAGTTGATCCAATGCCAACCTATCACCTGGAGTGAGATTATTTTGTAACATAATATGACCATAGTTTTCAAAATGGAGGTCCCTCATTATAGAATCCATAAAAATGGAGACATGTTTATTCATAGGTGGTTGAAACAACGATCTACCGAACCTGAATTCATCTGATATTTGTGTACTCTCATTTGCAAAAAACAGTTTTAGATTAAGGTTACGACAAAAAGTTTGCAAATCCTGTATAATGTGTTACTCATGAGAGAAAAAAGCTGGTATATAATTTAATCCCTTATTCAATAAAGCTGTTTGTTCCTCAGTTAACAAAGTTCTGGAAAGATTCAATACATTCTGGTTGGGTACCTGAGCTGAAACTAGCTCAGAAAATTGGTCAATAGACCCTGAAAGGAGACATTCGGAGGTTCTTTTCCTGTGCTTCCTGCCCCCCCCGATGCCTTGTGCCACTTCTAAAGGGATATTTCTATTACTTTTCTTTCTGTTTGGTGAACCCCTGTCAGACGTTCCCTCACTATCCGTGAGGGAAGAATCATCCCCTGAGGTACTATTAAAGGAACTATCCCTATTTTTCAAAATAGATCGGGGTCTCTTTTTGGTACGACTGGGCCCTGTCTTTATTTGGTTCGTGTCAGCAAATCTGACAGACCGACTGAACTCAAATGGTCTACCCCTTTGATAATCCGAATAATCCCTATGAAATTTTTTAATTTTACGTTCCTTAATAATCTTCTCATGTTCAGTCAGGTCTTGTGAAAGTTTTTTAATGTTATCCTGATATTTTAAGGAAGATTCAAATTTGCTAACATCCGAACATAATGTCTTAATCTCTTGTATATTCATATCCACAGTCCTTTCATAATATTGTAATAATATATTCACAAATGACATGGACCCTATCTGTAATGCTTCTTTCCACTCTTGATTCAGCTTATCATCCGGTCTCCCCACTAAGGGTTGGAGATGTATTCTGAGTCCCCTGGGGGCCATCTTCTGAGTAGAATATGCTCGAAATAGTTTTAGATGCCAAATATTGGATCTGAGTGTTTTGAATGCCTTGGTAAGAGAATGAAAAAACATGTCACAATCCACAGTCAGTGGTTGTTCAATAATGTCTGGATCATTGCTTGGTGGGGTGTCGATCCCAAAAACACCTATATCCTGCCTATCAGCACATAATCCGGACAAAATACTGTTCAGGTCCATGCTGTGAATAAAGGTGGGATAAACCCACAGTACTAGGGACAAACAAGTAATAATGTATAATATGGATAATTAAAGTTATAACCCCCCAGGCGTACCAAAAAGCAATAGATACCTTGAGTGGACAGGATACCAAATTCAAACCTATAATCCCAATATAGGGCACAAGAGCTATTGGAACAGACAGGAAGCACACCCCAATTTAAGGATAAATAGGAGGAACTAATCACATTCAGTATAAAGAAATAAACCAAAGAACACCCGATATATAGATCTAACCAGAAGATAAGCAAAAAAATTGTCAATTAAGTACATCCATTTATAAGCCTAGCCAGAGCGTGTTTGGCTTTTGCCACCCATTTTAAATTAATTTTGCTATGCCCTTTTTCGAGGTTAGTATACTGTGCCTCTGTCTAACAGTGACACAGAAGTGATACCCGGGGTAACCCTACGATCTCCCATCCACTCATCAAGATTCCTCTTGAAGAGAGTCAATGAGGGACTCTGCCTAACCTGGACTGGGATTTTATTCCAGAGTGAAGGGAGACTCTGGGTTATGAATCTGTCCTTCCAGCATGTCCTATTTATTTCAGTGCTGAGGTTCAAGTCTCTCGAGCGCGTAGCTCGATGGGATTTGGATTTTCTGAGGTGCAGCATGTCCATTAATTCCAGGTTGGACATGGCTTTATACGTCAGGCACAGATCGCCTCTGAGCAGGCGGTATGCCACTGAGTAGAGCTGGAGTTTCTTTAACTGGGCAGCATATGGCATCTGTTTGAGCCCTTTGATCCTCTTGGTGAGGTACTTTTGGGGTCTTTCCAGTTGCTGCAGGTGTCTGGTAAGGTACATCCCAAAAGGGGCATTGTACTCAATTATGGGCCTGATGAGGGATGAGTAAAGAGGCACGATGACCTCCCCTGATCTAGATGTGAATCCCTTCATGATTAGGTGGGCTATATAAAATGTTTTTCTAACCACTTTGGCCATGTGGTTGTCAAATGAGAGATTACTATCAACTTGGGTCCCCAGGTCCCTAATTACTTCTTCTGTACTTAATGGATTACTACCTATGTGGTAATTTGTGGGCACTTTGTATTTGCCAAAGGGGATGACTATTGGATGTGAAGAACCTTTTTACTGTTATTCATAATGAATATGGGCTACAGGCCATTGAAAATATATTGAAAGAAAAGGTTCAAATGAATGATGTTAACAATGAAAGGGTATGCAAATTATTGAGCTTGGTATTGGAAAATAACATCTTCCTATGCCAAGGTGGTTATTATAGACAGGCACAGGGTGTTGCTATGGGCATACCCTGTGCCAATTCATATTGCTAACCTTGTGTTAGCCTTTTGGGAGGACAGGGTTCTATTACAACAGAATCATGCACGGAAGGAGCTGGTGGGACATTATGTCCGTTTTGTAGATGATGTGTTCTTTTTATGGGGAGGCACACTGGAGGAGCTGAGGATTTTTGTGGATTATTTGGAGAGTAGCACAGAGTTTTTTAGATTCTCTCTGAGCTATTCATCACGTGAGATAGAATTTTTGGATGTGCGTCTACGCAAATATTCAGATGGGCGCACAGAAACTATGCTTTACAGGAAGGACTGCTGGAGGAATAGTCTGCTGTCATTTGACAGCATGCATCCTAGACACACTTTTATGAACATTGTAAAGACTCAGGCGAATAGGGTTTCCTGCCTGTGCACTGAAATGGAGCAGTTTGAACAAGAATTAGATGATTTGTCTAATAATTTTTTGAGCAGGGGATATAGCAGACAGGTGGTCACATCAGTGGATGCTGTAAGGTCTGAGCGGAGGCAAGGGGCCAAACCCTGGTATAATAGGAAAGGTAGTGATGGAGATATGAATAGAAAGAGGGTTGTTCATTGCAGACAAGGACAGTTCATGCTTACATATGGTAATGATATAGGGGGTGTCTGTGACATTATTAAGAACTGGGGGGTTCTGCGTATGGATCGCAGAATAGCAGAGATGGTTGGGGAACAACATAAATTCACTGTTAGAAGGAATAAGAATTTAAAGGACATGCTATGTCATGAACCTAAACTAGGTCCTGACAAGATGGTCAGGATAGAACGTCAAGGTACTTTTCCTTGTTGTTACTGCAAAGTATGTGATTACATCTATAAAGATAATTTATTTATACATCTCACAACAGGACAATATTATTTGAAGGGTTATGCAGATTGTAGAAGTATGAATCTCGTGTACATAGCTGTGTGTCAAATGTGCGACTCCTACTACATTGGTAAAACCAACTGTATGTTTAAGAACAGGATTTTTGGACATGTGTATGAAATTAGACATCAGAATCTGCGTAATGCCTTAGCACAACATATAAGTGAAAAAGAAGGTACTTTTTTTTAAATTCATGGTAATACAAGTGATTAGTAAAACTGTTAGAGGTGGGGATGTTGTCAATGAAACTGAATGCAGTGAAGCGAGGTGAATAATAAAGCTAGGGGCTGATAGGAGCCCAGGTTTAACTCATTGCATCTGAGTGACACTTCCAGGTGCATATGCAGTTACTTCCTACTGCTCTTCTAGGCGTCAGATATTACTAGTTCATATTGCATTAATAATTCCAAAACCATGCTACATGCAGGGTATCAGAAAACTTTATCTTGAAGCATACATGATGGCAAACACAATTGTATTGATATCTGACCTCTGTCAATGAGTATTTGTTAGAATTGTAAGGTGATAACTTAATTTTTAAAGGCTCAGGCCACACCCACTAGGAGTTAAAGGTACACACTCCAAAGGTTTGCTTCTGTTCCTTTGAAACCTTTCCTAAGGAAAAGAAGGGTAAAATACTAGGATTGGATTGGATGGTATGGTATTTAAATTGTATGTTTCAACTGTTTAAAGGTTTCTGAGGAAGGGCTTGTCACCTGAAAGCACTCGTGCACTTTTATTTATTTATTTTAATAAAAGGTTTTTATTGTATTTTGGAAATCGCATTGGTGTCTCTTCTCACAAGTTTTATTTTAATAACAATACTAATTATACAATTATATATACTTTTATAAATCGTTTTTAGGGTTCTTGTGCACAGACCTGAAGAAGTCTAGAGGGGCGAAAGCGATCTATGTTAACAATAGGTTATGAAAATAAAAATTGATTTTTACATGCAGAATGTATATGTATATATTTATATATATTTTTGATTACCAAATGAATTAAGGATGATATATTTCTAGCCATGTAGTATATTGTCTTGGATAAAATCACAGACTTAATAATCTGGTTAAATAAGAGGTACCACATCATTATAAGTTTTATTTAAAGTACATAAGGGTTATAATATTATTATAAGAGCTACTAAGTAGGGCAGGACCAGCTTGAATGTCACACTGATGGGGGAAGGGATGTGAATTTAACATGTGTACAAATAACACTTTGTTTTACAGCACAATAAACCACTCCCATGCCTGATAAAAAGTATATATATATATATATATATATATATATATATATATATATATATATATATATATATTTAGAAAGCTTGTGAGGAAATTATTACTCTGTTTTTGTTTTACTTGGATCGCTTGTCTATGTACTTAATAAAGGATTTTCAACTGGAAACAGACTGCCTGCCTGCCTTTCTTGGATTACTTTTGAATACTTAGTAATGCTGTACAATTACATATATTTTTATTATTATTTATTTTTTTGACTTAAGACGAGTTTAAGTTTGCTACTTCTACTACTATTATCTGATCTGATTAATATACAGTGATTAACTAGAGATATATGGAATGAAAATCTTCCACACAGAGAAGTTTCTTGCACTGTTTTGTTTTTGGACCCACTACGCTTGTTTAGTGGGTTGTTTTGAGACTTCGGGGATACCACGGAGATTACTTGTTTTTTTTTTTCCAAGATAATATTTTCTATCATGCAGTGAATAAAGACTGGATGAGTATCCTGCTGAAATTTCCCATTTGTATAGATGCCACCTTGATTCTGTCTAGAAAATAGACTGCAAGCCTCATTTGACTAATCTGGTCATCAACAACTGTAGTGGCATCAACACAAATAAAGGAATGAATGAATGGATTACTCTTATGTATTGCTGTATTGTATGTGATGTAGACTGTATAGTAGAAGCCATATATGGAAAATGATAATAGAGTATGTTTATCTTTGCAGAAATTATAGTGAGAGGGAGTCAGCAGAGTCCATCTAGCTGAAGTATTCTAAAAAGAGGTGTACAACAGCAAGAGGATACAAGCTTCAGATATAGAGTAGACATTTCCAGACAGTTATTTATTATTCACAGACTAGGTGGTTTGGGCATTTAAGAGTCTTCTTAAGGAACTGACGCAATAGTAAATGATGAAAGAATTCAAGAGTATATTGATCAGGCACAGGGTATTTTTAGGAAGGTTGTAAAATGAGGATGATGCCATCTTAGTGGTATGCAGCTTACTGAATAGGTAGTAAAATGTGTTAACTGTGTCAACCATGCTATCCTTCCATATCACTGTTGCAGTATTCTTTACCTAAGTGATCTCCTGCCAAGGACATCCCAACATCTCACCTGTATACCAAATCCTTTAGTAATTATAGATATCTTAAGTCATACATTTGCTCTTTGCTCACGGCATAGGGCATAAAGGTGATGGATGGATGCACACACCCAGAACTACTTTGCTGTCAAGCCGAATGCCATTGTTAAATGTCAGTCTGAACACCTTCTGCTGTGCTGGTTATCAAGCCATGTTTTCAGGTAAGTGCCCCACTGGGGTTTCTTCTTTTTCTTCTATTTTTTGTGGTTATTTTTATCCAGAAAGGGAAAATGCCAATGTTTGCAGCCAATTCCCCATAAAGACCATCGCGACCAGCATGTCTTCTGTTTGGGTGCTTCTCACGATCATACACAGTGTTCTAACTGCCAGGTATTTGTACCTAAGACCATCTGCAGTCATCTTTCTTCCTTGTCCATATACCTGGAGGCCCAACATCTTAAATTGTTGGCTGAAGGTGCTATGGCAGAATCCTCCCATCCTAAGGACCAGCCATCTGCCAAGAAGAAGGCCAAAAGAGCTAGATCAGATTCATCTGCTGTCCAGCATCCTCTGGACATCTCTCGTGAGGCTGGTGAAAGTCTGGAGGACTGTCCAGTGGATGCTCCTGATTCCTCTGCTGCAACCCAGTAAGAGGCCAGCATGGATCCAACTTTTCACACACTCTTTGAGGCTTATCAAAAGTCTTTATCTAATATTGAGGGGACACCTCAGCTGATTATTTCCAAAGGACCAAGTGGGATTACTCAGGTCTTAGGAAGGAGATTCCTACAACCATTATTGAGTCACACCAGGATTCTGACCCTCCAAAGGTGTTTCAAGTGGACATCCAACAAAAAACAAAGCATATTTTCCCTGTTGTTAAGGATCCCCAACACGAATAACAAGATTTCAATCCGGGTTTATTTAAAATGCTTTGATTACCTTGAAGCTTCCTCAAGGAGTCTGTATTCCTGCTCGTCTCCCCCGGTCTTCTGGTCCACTCAAGAGGCCTAGGGAATTGGATTCCTTGGATGAGGACCTGGACTCAGGGGAAGAATTTTTAGCTTACTCTTCCCAAATCCCTTCCACCTTGGACTACAGATCAGAGGAGGACTCTAGGTCCAGATTCTCTCTGCAGGATCTTTCCTTTGTGGATATCATTGCCCATATGGGGGATTATTTTAAGTGGGATTGTTCTCAAGTGTTTGAGATTCAGAAAGATATTATGAGCTCCTACAGATGGTGTTTCCCAAGCCATATGCTGTCCCTCCTGTTCTAGCTGCCCTTTTGGATATATTCTCAGCAGCATCTATAGCCCCTGACTCTCATCCCCATGCACCCAAGAAGCTAAGTAGATTCTATAAAGTGTCTGAGGAGTGCAAATTTCTTTATAAATGTCCCTTTGCTGACCCTTCTGCAGTGTCTTGTCTCCTTTGACAAGACATTCAAATTATTGCCCTCTACTAAGTTACTGACTTCTGATAAGAATAGTAGGGCTATGAAAAGGCAGGGCAAGAAAGTTTACCCTACTGCCACTTTATCCTTTAGAGCAATCAACTATCAAACTCATATGATCAGGTACGTCTTGGCTGTCCTTTCTCAGGTTTCTAAGGTGGTTTCTGACCTTCCTGATTCTGAGGGGAAAGCGTTGGCCCTCTACTTCTCTAGTTGCACTCAACTCCATCAAATGCAGCTGTGATGTACCTGATGCCTCTTCCAGGGCTTCTGCCTTTGGTTCTGTTATGAGGAGTTATCAGTATTCTTGGCTTCATCTTCAGGCTTTGCCTGATGACATTAAGGCCAAACTTTTGGATGCTCCTGTGGATAATGAAAATCTTTTTTAGATCCATTGTTGCTGCTGCTGAACTTTTCAAGTCTGTTTGGGACAAGAACAAAGCCTTGCAGGAGCTGAAACATGTTTTTGTTTCTCCTATTCCCAAACATCAGAGGAATTATCCCTCTAAGTCTACATTTGTTTGTAGGCAATCTCATCCTTCTCATAAGGGCAAGAAGGGTTCTAGGTATGTGCCTCCTGCTAAGTCTGCTCAGACTCCTGCCATGCAGAAACTTGCTTTCCAGGACAAGCCGGGTTATATTTGACAGTTTGCTTCCTCCTTCCCTCGGCCAGGTTCCCTTGTACTTCTTTCTGTTCTTGTATCTTCCAAACTGGATACAGATTACTTCAGACTCTTGAGTTCTGTCCATTATCTGTCAGGGATATTTCCCTTCCTCCCTTTTCAGACATTCCTTGGCCTCCTTGGGAACAGGTCAATCATTTCCAGAGGTTCTTCACTCTCTTTTGGTTTGGAGCACCATTCAAGCCTTGCCTTCTGCCAAGTGGGGAAGGGGTTTTATTCCAGGATATTTTTGGTCCCACAAAAGAAGGGCATATGGAGACCAGTTCTGGATCTTTCCAGGTTGAACATCTACCTCAAGATTCCTTCTTTTCAGAGATCATCATTGCAGACATTATTTCCCCGTCTACCCCAGACTTTTCTGCTGTCTCTGGATCTGAAGGATGCATACCTTCACATCCCCATCCATCCCATCTTCAGGAAATATTTACATTACTGTGTCTCTTCCTTGCATTTTGAGTTCTCTGCTTTGCCCTTTGGCAGGTCTACTACCCCAAGGGTATTCACCAAATGTCTCTCTCTCATGTCATTGCTTTTTGCAGGGCTCAAGGAATTCAGATTTTCCCTTTCTAGATGATCTGATTATTCAGGCTCATTCCCCTAACTCTCTGCTTTAGGATCTCAAGCTTACTATTTCCCTGTTACAGAGTCTGGGTTTCATTATAAACTTCCAGAAATAAGTTCTGATACCTTCCCAGGATTATATTTTCCTTGTATGCAGACTTTATATAGTTCCCATCCTGGCATTTCTACCAGCCCCCAAGGCTCTGTCCCTAACTGCCTTTTTCCAATCCTTTCTTCCTCTGGCATCTGTCATGACTAGGGAATTTTTTAGGGTTTTCAAATTCATGGTTTCCACCATTCCCATCCGGTTTCTTGCCAGGCTCCATATGAGGAAGCTTCAGTAATACCTTTCTTTCCCTGTCTCAAGCTTGAGCTTCAGTGCTGGATTCATCAATGTTCAGTCAGCCTGGGGGCTTACTTTTCAAGTTCCATTTCCTACTCAGAAGCTCTTTACAGACACGTCAGACAGGGGTTGGGGTACCTCTTGTGGCCCCCTAAATGTTCAGGGTCTTTGGCCTCCTCATCAGAGGTCAGACCACATTGACATAAAGGAGGTGAGAGCTCTGCAAGCCGTTTGTTCCTTCTTTCATCCTGGGTGCCTCAAGGTTTTCATAATCAATACCACAGTGGTGTGTGGTATATAGACAAGCAGGGGGCACAAAGTCCTATCTTCTTTGCAGACTAGCTCTTCAGGTCTGGGGTGTAGCTATATAGTATCAAGTGACACTTCCAGCAGTTTACATTCCCTCTGAGCACAATTTAGTGGTAGACTTCTTGAGCAGCTCCAGCACACAAACTCACAAATGGATGCTTCACAGAGATGTGTTCCTGGATATTGTCCATTGGTGGGATATTCCTCTGATAGATCATTTTGCCTCCCCTCTAAACAGACAACTTCCTCTGTTCTGTTACAAAGTCCCAAGTCCTCTGGCTTGGAAAGTGGATGGTTTTGTCTTTTCCTTGGAAGTGGATGTTTCTGTACACCCCCCTTCCTCTCTTACTGTGGGTTCTGCACAAGAACAGGTAGGACTTTCCCAAAATCTTACTGGTGACCCCCTTTTGGCCCAGACAGCATTGGTTGCCCCTTCTTTTTCACTTGGCCAGGGGCAATCATCGCTAGTTACCTCACCAGGTAAATCTTCTCATACAAGACAAGGGACATCTCATCCATCCTCACTTGTCCACTCTTTAAATGAGTCTAAGAGTGATAAAGTTTTGATCCCTTTTAGGCACCTCTTTTCTGAGGATAAGCTTCAGGTTCTGCAGAAGGCCAGGAAACCCACTACCAGGAAATCATATATGTCCAAATGTAAGCAATTTTCTTTCTGGTGCCTCTGTCAACATCAGGATCCCCTATCTATGGAAGTTCCTCTGGTTCTCTCTTATTTGTGTGATATGAACCATGCTTGGTTGGCATATTCTTCAGTTAAGGCTCACCTGTCAGCAATTTCTGCTCGTCTTCCCTTGTCTTCTCCCCTGGACTCTAGATTTGAGGTCAAGCAATTTCTTAAAAGCATCCTTCCTATCAGGCCTCCCAGGAAGCCTTTGTAGCCTTCCTGAGACCTCAGTTTTTTACTTGGAAAATTTGACTCTGGTTTCTTTTGCATCTGCTTCTTCAGCTTCCTTACAATATTGTACTTGCAAGACTTTTCTTTTGTCTCTCACTTCAGCCAAGAGGGTGCCTGAATTACAGGCTCTGCTCTAGTGTCTATTCCTCCTTTCTTAATTTTCCACAAAAGCAGGGTGTCCCTTTATACTAATCCATCTTTTATGCCCAACGTGGTCAATGAGTTGTGCCTTAATCAGTCTGTTCATCTTCCTTCATTTTTTTTCTTTTCAGTCTACCAGTCATAAGGTTCTTCACATGTTGGATTTGCACAGACAGCTCAGATATTATTTGGATAAAACTAAAGCTATTCACAAATCTGAGGAGCTTTTTTTTCTTTTCATCCCAGGACTTTGGGTTTGATGGTTTCTAAACAAACCATATCCTCTTGGATTTCTAAGGCCATTTATTTTTGTTATTCTTTTCTTGGAAAATGTCTTTCCTTGTCAGTAAATGCACATTCTACTAAGGTAGTTGCCTTCTCTGGTGCTTTTCTCAAGGGTTCGGATACAAATTCCACCCATGAGGCTGCTACTTGTGTCCTTAGTTCATACTTTCACTAAGTAGTACAAACTGGGTGTTATTTCCAGGTTTAGAGCAAGCTTTGATAGGGCTATCCTGCATGGGTTTGTAGAGGGCTTTTCTGTGCCTTACCCCTCTCAGGCTTTCTCTTGAACCATTGTACTCTCCCTCTCCCTTAGGTAAAGAATACTTCAGCAGTGATGTGGAATGGCATAGTACAGTTGCATAAAATCTTACCATAACTGTAGATATCCTTCTCTTCACCATTGCAGCATTCACCCCCCCCCCTCCTTCCTACCCCCTCTATTTTTCCTCTTGCCCTTCAGTTTCTTACCCACCTGGCTGAAAGATCCTTTGTCATCTTTTTCCTTTTCCTTCTTCTGGATGCGTATTTTCTCCTGTCCCTAAGGGCACTCTGTTCTGCCTTTTCATTTCTGAGTGTTTGCATCTGTACATCATCTTTATGCCCTACGTCATTCATGGGGAGCATATGTTTGACATACACTGCCTATAAGTACTAAAGGCATTGGTATACTGGCTGGACATTGGGCTATCCTTGGAAGGAGATCCCTTCAGTAAAGAATACTGCAACAGTGAAGAGAAAGACATCTACTGTCATAGAAAGAATTTACACAACTTTACTTTGTGCCAGCAAAGTATATGTTTTCAGTTTACATTTATCTTAGTCTGCACATACACCAACAGTTGTGCTCAGTTTGCTTCCTGGTGTCTTATGAGAATAATAAGTCTTATGGCTGATAAATTGTTAGATAATTAATCACCCTGGAAAGTTTTTGCTGCTATACTATTTGAAACATAGATAAAAATATATTCCTTTAATATCCGTTGCACTAGTACCATCAGGCTGTCTTATTTAAGGAGCACATTTATTCTTAAAGAGGGCAAGTAGAAAAATATTGACAGATTTCGTTTTTTTATAGAACTAAGTGAAAGTAGTGTATGTATCTATTTTCATTTTTGAATCGTTTTTTCTTCAGAAGGTTTTTGTGTTCAGAAACAAAAGTCTCTGATTTCTCTAGCTTATCTTTAATACTCAGAATATTGTGGCATCTGCCTATTTGAAAAAAACGCCTTCTGTTAATAGGTTACACTAATGTGTTGTAATGACATTTATGGATCCACCTACTGTGTCAGAAGGAAAATGCTGTGAAAAGTAAACAGGATTTTAAGGAATATGTTTTACCTTGTAGTTAATATAATTTTGTAGAATCAGACTACAAAATCATGTGATGTGCATGACTAGATGAGGTTAATGGACTGACATTTTCTCATCCTGAACAGAGTTCTGACTAAGAAAGAACTCTGTCATAAGGAGTGACTGCTGAGCATTGATGCCTCTGGAACTAAAAGTGCACTGTTTTCTTCATACTGGAAATGTGATAGTTGTATCACATGTCCTGGTGTATATATTTTGATGCATGCAGATTTCAGTAGACTGACACTTATTAAAAAGAAACAGCAGTTCATAGTTCTTTTTGTCACTTTTTTTCAATATTGTATATCAACTTCTGAGCCCTCCAAGCCTTTCTGTGTTGAAGTGAAGCCTTCTAACTTATCAGTGGGAGTGGTAAGCATTTTGTAGCATATCTACCACAAGAGGAGTGATTTCTGGCCCAGCAATTGTAGCTTATTGAATGTTTGGGCAGTTTTTCCATCCCTTTCAACTTTTTGGTTTAAAAGCCCTTGTTTGTGCAGGTTTACACTTGTTTAAGCTCCGCGCAGCGGTGCCGAGATGAGGTAAACTGTTACTGGTGTCAAAAAGTCTGCTCTTCAGTTTTTACCTTAGATCTTAGTTCTTTCTCTCTTGTACTTCAAGTAGCCTAATCACTTTGTACTTCAACAGGTTTATGTTGCAATTATTGTACTACACCTAACAGACATCAGCACTAGTCATTCTTCACGGAAATAGCTCCAGTACTTATGACCACCCCTTCTGGCATGATTAAAGGGCAGTTCCCTGTGCTTTCTCCTATTAACCTGGTGCACTTGGGCATTTTGAGGCTGTGTAGCAACTGCCTCATGTACACAGACAACCCTCTAAGCACCATGTTCAATAATAGCCTCGCATCAGGCTTTGTGCCCACTGAATGGCGCACAGCAACAGTTATCCCACTCCACAAAGGGGGAGTCACCACTGATCCTGGGAACTATAGACCTATTAGCCTGACGAGCCTGGTCTGCAAAGCCATGAAATGTATCATCGTGGAACTCATAAACAAAGACATTGGTAACCTCCAAACTCTGGATCCCACCCAGTTTGGGTTTGTGAAAGGCAGATCATGCCTCCTGAACCTGATCGACTTCTTTGAGGCAGTCACCAATGCCGTAGATGAGGGTAAGGTGGTTCACACAGCCTATCTTGACCTCGCCAAGGCTTTCGACACCATCCCCCATTCTGGAATTATAGCTAAACTCAATAAACTAGGCATAAATCCCTACGTCACAAGATGGGTTGCCAACTGGCTCACTGACAGAACCCACACTGTAAAAGTTGCAGACTCCAAATCTGACCCCAAACCAGTGACAAGTGGAGTACCACAGGGTTCTGTCCTGGGACCCCTCCTGTTTGATATCTACTTCTCTGAAGTACAGGCTAGCACAGAAGGCCTCTGGGTAATGAAGTTCGCAGATGACTGCAAACTAGGAGCCATAGTCAAGTCCCAAATGATGTGAACATCCTACAGAAGGGCCTCTTTGAGACAGATGCCTGGTGTCAGAGCTATGGCCTCAAGCTCAATGCCAAAAAGTGCAGTGTCATCCCCTTTGGTAAAAACTCTGTACCCATGAACTACCACATAGGCAGCACTCTACTTAACACCGAATGCTTGATAAGAGACCTTGGGACCCAGGTGGACAGTAGTCTCTCCTTTGATGGTCACATCGCCACAGTAGTCAGGAAGTCCTTCTACATGGCACACCTCATCATAAAAGGGTTCTCATCCAGGAAAAAAGAGGTCATCGTTCCCCTCTACTCAACACTCATTAGACCCACTATAGAGTACAGCGCCCCTTATGGAATATACCTCACAAGACATCTGCAGCAGCTGAAAAGGCCACAGAAGTACCTCACAAAGAGGATTACTGGACTCAAACAAATGCCCTACACTGACCGCCTCAAAAAACTCCAGCTTTACTCCGTAGCATATCGCCTACTCAGAGGTGATCTCTGCCTAACATATAAAGCTATGTCAAACCCAGAGCTGTTGGACATGCTACACCTAAAGAAATCCCAATCCCTCCGAGCTACATGCTCTAGGGACCTAAACCTTGTCACCACAATAAACAGGACATGCTGGAGGGATAGATTCCTATCCCAGAGACTTCCCATACTCTGGAACAGGCTACCCATCTATGTCAAGCAAAGTTCTTCATTAGCACTCTTCAAGAAAAATCTTGATGAGTGGATGGGAAATAGGAAATACACCCCGGGGATCACTTCTGTGTCTCTGCTTGACAGTGGCACAGGAAAATAACTTTCTTGGGTGGTGTAAGCCAGGGAACCTTGTTGGCTAGGCTTACGTAGGCCCTTGGGCCGATAGCCTAGTACCTACCTATGAACCTCTCCTCTTACCCCCCAACACTCAGACTTGTGAGAGATGCACTTATATCACCAAATTGGAAGCTATGCACTCTCCAGCCAAGACCAGCTGGTCAAGTGGAGAAGGTCAACACCTGCACCACACCACATGGAACACATATCCCACTAGGATACCCACTATCACAGCTGTCACATAAAAACACAAACCACACACCCACCTTTGCGGAGACACTCAATAGAAATTGACCAAAACAGCAGAGACCTCCAAGACAGAAATGCACTTGACCACCACAACACAGCACAAACAACAGGGCACACAGCTTACCTCCACAGTGTGCCCCTCAACCTATGCCCCTAAGGCTAAACACCTTGCCCAATACACTAATCATAGGTGACTCAATAGTGAGGCACACAGATGCCCCACTCACTAGGTTGAATAAGGAGAAGGTAACAGTCAGCTGTCTATCAGGTGCCAGAATCCGACACACAACACATGCACTCATGTCACTGCACAACAAGTACAAGTGTGACTCTGTCATTGTCCATGTGGGTGTGAATGACCTGAGACACACCTCCCTGGACTACATGAAAAAAGAGATGGTGGAGCTCTCAGATTATGTGGCTCAGGCAGGTATGACACTAGCCCTGAGAAGTATCCTACCGTCACCCAGAATGATATCGCAGTACAAACAAAAAATGATTGACTTCAACAATTGGCTAAGTTTCTGGTGTCATTCTAAGGGGGTCCAGTATCTGTCTGCTTGGGATGACATGATCGACAGACCTCAATGCTTTGCCAGAGATGGCATACATCTGTCACTCCTGAGTTTTGGGTACTGGCTAAGGCTCTTGCCACCCTTATACTGCCTTTTTAGGTGGTGTTCCAAAGACCAAATTACCACTGTAACAACTATAAACAAGTGCAATCTGAGGGTCATGTTGCTCAATGTTAGAAGTCTAAATCTCAAGATGCACTCGCTCAAAGCACTCCTCAAAATGGAGACCATCGACATTTGTGCTGTAACTGAGACCTAGTTTAAAGAGGCAGAAAGCAGCCCTGCGCTACCAGGCTATAACTCATTCCATACCTTTCAGCCCCGAAACATGGACCAACATTCCAAAGGTGATGGTGTCTCCATATTCATAAAGAATATGCTCACCTCCAGACTAGTAGCCCAGCATAATGCATCTGAGATACTTCCGGTACAGCTAACATTGGGTAAGACTGCATTCCAAATCGTAGCTTGCTGTAGGTCCACAGCCATGTCCCTAGACTCTCACTCTACATTCCTAAGCACACTGGAATCTATCAAGGTCCAACCCAACACTCTCATACTAGGAGACTTCAACTACCCCTCCATCAGCTGGGCAAACTACTCAAGTACCAATACACTGGCCCAGTGCTTCCTGGAATTCATTAATTCCAATGACCTGAACCAGCTCATTCTGACTCCCATTAGAGGAAGCAACATCCTTGACCTGATTATTACTAACATGGGTGACCACTGCTCTACACCAATAGTCAGTCCCTCCCTGGACAAATCCAACCAAAACTAATCACCATGAAAATCCACATCTCACCCACACCCCCCACAAAGGTAACCACCTTGAAAAACTTCTCCAAAACTAACTTTGGACTCCTAAAAACAGAGGTGGCTAACTTCACGGCACCCATGCCAATGGAAAATAGCTGCATGACTGCTGAATCATACACCAATGCACTGTAAGAACATGTACATAAATGCATGGAACTAGCCATACCCAACTGAACCAATACACTCTCCTCCAAAAAAAGGAAGCCAATCTGGTGGTCCTCGGCCATTAATAAACTCTACAACATAAAAAAGAAACTGTTGCAGAAAAAGTTGAAGTCCTAAGACTGGAAAAACTCCCTTATTATCCTCAACAAAAAGTTGAGATCCCTCATTAAATCCTCTAAATCCAGCTATGAAGGCAGAATTGTGGCAAATGCTAAAAACAAGCACAAAGCCTTTTATAGTTATATCAAGAACCTCCATGGCAATACCCAGATTTGCTTTGAGTTACTGCACAATGGTACCTCCTATACTGAGCTAACAGATATTGCCAACATACTGGCCGACAGATTCAGTGCCAACTTTACCCCTCTCTTCCCCCTAAAGGACCAATCACAATACTGGAAGAATGCCAGGCACCCAGAATTACTGCAGCCCAGGTTAAAGTTGTGTTGTCCAAGGTCAAGAATACAGCTTCCATGGGACCCAATAATATCCCTGGCTGTATTCTACATGAACTACAAAGTGAACTGGCACCACATCTGTGTGCCCTGTTCAGTCACAGCTTCACCTCAGGCTTTGTCTCTACAGAATAGTGCACTGCTACAGTCATCCTTCTCCATAAAGGGGGAGCGACTACAGCCCCTGGGAATTATTGCCCCATTAGCCTGATGAGTCTGATATGTAAAGCTATGGAGCGCATCGTCATGGAACTGATTAACAAAGATAGAGGAAATCTCCAAACTCTGGACCCCACGCAGTTTGGCTTTGTGAAAGGAAGATCATACCTGTTCAGCCTGGTTGATTTCTTTGAATCAGTCACCAGAGCTGTGGATGAAGGTAAGGCAAGTGCATACAGCCTACTTTGATCTGGCCAAGGCCTTTGATACCATTCCTCACTCAGGATTTATTGATAAACTCACCAAACTAGGCATCAACACCTATATCACTAGGTGGGTTACAAAGTAGTTGAATACATAGACTTGTTGAATAAAACCAAATAATGCCTAAAAACAAACTAAGACTTAGAGTGCTGAACTAGCTTTGACTCTAAGCACAACAAACATAGCTGCAGTTATGTTAACTTACATGGCAGGCACACCTTGCACAGGGGAGATAGTAGAGAAACCCTTGCTGTAGTAGCTAGTGTTGAAAGATGGCACCGAGTTTGTGAAGTTAATTAATAGACTAGGTTAGAAAAAGAAATGGGCAGGTCAAAAGTTGAGTGGAAGGAGTTTGTTTGTGTCTTTCGGCTTTTCCCGGTTAGGGGTCGCCACAGCGGAACTCCGGTCCGCTAATGATTGGTAGTTGATTTTTACGTGCCGAGTTACCAGCCCTGATGCACAGCCTTCAGTGAAGGTATGCCCATTCATGCATGTCTCCAAGCAGAAGACGCTCTAGCTGAGAATCGAACCGGACAGCGTCTTATTGTGAGGTGACAACGCTACCGCAACAAGGAGTATGCTGCAGAAAAAGCTTGCGAGAATTGCAGTTAAGTTCTGAGCCAGTTCAAAGACTTAGCACAGTACGAAAAGCAATCAGGTACTCATAACTAACAGTAGTTGAAAAAACTTTAGCATGTATTATGCAGGAATAAAGTGTAAGGCTAACACTAGTCCCCATGCTAGTGTCTACCAGAAATAAATTACCTATCTACAAGTGTCGCTATACAGAAAATAAAAACTAGTGCAAGGAATCAGAAACTTACTCTGTCTGCTATTCCAGACTATGAGGGGTGAAAACAAACCTGCCCAGCAAGGTGTGCTCACCATAGAGTCTAGACAGTTTAGCTGAAAAATCCAGTACATTGATATATTTAAAGAGTATAATCACACACTTTGCTTAAAATACAGTAGCAGATTTTTCTGTAACTACTACTCTCAGACAGTTTTTCAGAGGAAATATAATGGTATCTGTATAAGAATCTGGGGTGGAAATGTGACATATCATAATGGAATCCTGATTCAACATGTTTGCTTGAGTCATTACATGTCCTTATCCCCAAGGGAATAGCATAGGTAGGCAAAGAAAATGCCTTAGACCCACAGAATGATGTCTCTTGTCTTGGTCTTCATTGTACTTTTTCCATTGATTGAGGGAAGCCGATTTACATGAAGGACTGTGAGCAGAGGAATGATATCCTCATGGTCAGTTGGACTGGTAGGGAGTCTGAGTTTGGAAAAGAGAAGCTCTTAAAAAATACAAATACACATCTAGAAGCAGAATCAGTAGAGGATTACAGTGGATATAAAAAGTCTACACACCCATGTTTAAATGCCATTTTTTGTGATATAAAAAAATGAGACCACAATAAATCATTTCAAACTTTTCCCACCTTTAATGTGACCTATAACCTGTACAATTCAGTTGAAAAACAAATATTTTAGGGGAAAAACATAAAAAATAAAAAATATACAATAAGCTGGTTGTATAAGTGTGTTCACCCTTAAACTAATACTTTGTTGAAGCACCTTTTGATTTAATTACAGCATTCATTCTTCTTGGATACACACCTGCCATCAATTAAAGGGACTCTGATTAACCCCAAATAAAGTTCAGCTGTCCTAGTAGGATTTTCCTGACATTTACTCACTTGCCTGCTACAGCAAAAGCATGGTTCACAGAGAGCTTACAAAGCGTCAAAGGGATCTCATTGTTGAAAGGCATCAGTCAGGAGAAGGGCACAAAAACATTTCCACAGCATTAGATATACCCTGGAACACAGTGAAGACATTCATTAAAAAGTAGATAAAATATGGGACAACAATGATGTTGCATAGAACTTGGATGTCCCTCCAAAATTGATGTAAAGACAAGACTAAAACTAGTCAGGGAGGCTGCCAAGAGACCTACAGCAACACTGAAGGAGTTGCAGGAATTTCTGGCAAGTACTGGTTGTGTACTACATGTGACAACAATCTCCCGTATTCTCCATACGTCTGGGCTATGGGGTAGGGTTGCAAGACAGAAGCCTTTTCTTACACTGAAAAACATCCAGGCCCAGCTGAAATTTGCAAAACAATACACCAAGTCTCCCAAAAGCATGTGGGAAAATGTGTTATGGTCTGATGAGACCAAGGTTGAACTTTTTGCTACAATTCCAAAAGGTACATTGGGCACAAAAATAACACTTCTCATCACCAAAAGAACACCATCCCCACGGTGAAGCATGGTGGTGGCAGTATCATGCTTTGAGGTTGCTTTTCTTCAGCTGGAACTGGGGGTTTAGTCAAGGTGGAGGGAATTATGAACAGTTCCAAATACCAGTCACTTTTGGCCCAAAACCTTCAGACGTCTGCTAGAAAGCTGATGATAAAGAGGAATTTCACGTTTCAGCACAACAGCGACCCCAAACATACATCCAATTCAGCAAAAGAATGGCTTCACAAGAAGAAAATTTTTGGAATGTCCCAACCAGAGCTCAGACCTAAATCCAATAGAAAATCTGTGGGGTGATCTGAAGAGAGCTGTGTGCACAAGAGATGTCCTCACAATCTGACAGATTTGGAGTGCCTTTGCAAGGAAGAGTGGGGAAATATTGCCAAGTCAAGATGTGCCATGCTGATAGACTCCTACCCAAGAAGACTGAATGCTGTAATTAAATAAAAGGTGCTTCAACAAAGTATTAGTTTAAGGGTGTGCACACTTATGCAACCAGCATATTGCTCATTTTTTATTTTTTATATTTTTCCTGTAACAGAGTTGTCTGTTTTTCAATTGAATTGTACAGGTTATAGGTCATATTAAAGGTGGGAAAAGTTTTGAAATGATTTATTGTGGTCTCATTTTTTTATATCACAAAAACCTGGCATTTTAACAAGGGTGTGTAAATTTTTTATATCCGCTGTAAATGGTGATTCAGGTGCAGAAACAGGCTTGTTTACATATGCGGGCTCAGATGTAGTCAGTCATATTAAATTTCAGACATAACTGTAATGCCAGTCAAGCAAGTAAATACACTGTTGGAAACAGAGACACCAAGATATGAAAATTCAAACAATTAAATCACAAATTCTTACCTTCAGTAAGAAAGCTGAAAGGTGCAAACAAAATCCAAAATCAAGTGTAAAATAATAATGATAGCGGTATAGCCTTATACTTTCTTACATGTATGTGCTTGCTGCAGAATAATACAAGCAAAAGTGAGTATGTGTAAAAATGGACACCAAATCAATGCGTTCCCTTTTCAGAGAAGTAAATATTCTGAAACTATAATAATCTTTCTTTGAACCTGAGTCATTTATATCATCTAGTTAATTGTAACTAGAAATGTGTAGTCTTGAATGCCAGTGTGAATAATAATTAAATTGAGTACTTAGAGCATTGACCTAAAAATTTGTACTGTACATAGGCTGCAGTCTCCATTTTTCCATTATTATTTCTTTAGTTTGAATATGTAAGCTTTGATAGGGATTTGTGAATCCATGCTTTAGTGTAGTATTTCACAAACAGAACTATATATATATATATATATATATATATATATATATATATATCTCAGGTACCAAAAGTAAAGCAACTTCCTGACTGCAGGGGGGGGGGGGGGTATCTGCCATGATTAATGCTATTCTCAGTCTGAGATGGTTACCATACCTCTCAAGTGTACCTCATTATGAGGAGCAGACCTCATTTGGGGTCTTAAAATGTACATATTCCTTTAAGTTCCACATTGAAAGGGTGATAAACATTGTGTATTATGATTTTAACTGATATCCATGGTAAATACAAATGAATCATATTAATTCACTAAAAAAATCTTTTTATTAGTAAAACCGACATATTTTAACCATCATATGACCTTCCTAGTTGAAGTTATTAGTATGCCATTAGTAATTGTTCTACAATTTGTTCATTTGTTCCACATTATGAGGGCTAGTGTTCTTTATTTTGGGGATGGAAGGTTGAGAGCTGCAGCTCCTAAGATAAGGCATAGTTTATTCCTTTGGTCTATGAATGGTCACTATCCATGTTTATTTCAGGAAAATAAGTTATTTAACATGGATTCTTAAATAAGTGCTCCTTTTAATGAAATGATACATTCTGGAAATTTGCAGATAGAAAATGGTGATTAACCAAATTCTTGTGTAAAGTCCTAGAAGGCATCACTTTAATTAACATAGTTATAATTTCTGTCTAGATCATGGCACGTTTAACTATTTGGTCACCTTTTTAAGAAAGCAAAGCAATAAACTTCAGAATGTGGAACACATGTTGCTAATGTGGTAACCTCCACTTCTAGATTTGTGTAAAAAGGTTGTAAAACTAGAAGTTCTGCCTGCTCTTCTGACACACATAAGCTGTCACATGGTTATGCATAATTTACTTTTATCTGAAACCTATCATTTTATCTGTGGAGTCTGTTGTAGTTTACGAAATTAAGATATGGATTCGTAGTATATGGCATTTGTCCCAAACTCTTCAGACACTTTGCGTCCACAATGCAGTCTTTCTAATCAAGCCATAAAATCTAAAGATCTGATGTCAGTTTTCATTCTATCCTCATCCTATGGGTTCAGATCCAATCCCTCGGATCTGACACAGCCATTACAATAGCTTACAGTAACCAAAAACTCTCGAGCTTCTCTCTTACCCATGGTGCACATTTCCTAAGTACCTCAGATCTCATTTGCCGCTATTCGTGTTAGATGTGGTAACCAGTTGGTCTCGAGCAGATAAATGAATTTATTCTAATTTAAAACTTCTTTCACCTTTATTTTTTTTTTTTTTATTTTTTTTTTTTTTATGGTTGTTCTCTGTTTATCTTTAAAGCTTAGCTTGTATCCCTTACCTAGCGACTGTTTTCTTTCTATTATTTCCCTCTTCCTTTTTTTCATACAAAAGTACCTCTGAATGCTATCATTAGTATTCTTTCCCTTTGCACTTGGCGTATTCCCCATTACCATTGTTGGTATTTCCCCATCCCCATTTTTTACTACTTTCTCTTAAAAAAAAATTTAGGATAGAAAGCTTTTTTTTTTTTTTTTATTTTGCTTAACCCTTTCTCTTTCAGTATGGCAGATGAAGAAAAAGGGCCGGTCAGCTTCAAAAAATTTGGGAAGTGTCAAAAAGTTTGGGAATAGTCAGAGGAAAATGCCTTATTCTGACTCACAAACCTTGTGTGTCTATTGTTTGGGACCCCTTCACCTCCAAGAAGATTGCTCTATATTGCCATGCATTCAGCCACAGAGCTGTGGTTGAAAGCAAGAGTAGGTTGATTCTTAAAGGTCTTTTTCCATCTGCATTCAGTGAGGCATGATCTGGAGTTGCTCCTCTGATAAACAAAAAGAGGGCAAATCAACATCATCTAGCCCTTCCTTTTCGTCATCCAAAACTTCTGAAAAATCTAAGAGGAGGCTTCTGCCTGCTCCGACTTCTTTTTTGGATCTGTCAGTTAAATGACCCAAGCTTTCAGATCCTACAACCTCCTCGGATCTGAAAGTCAGGACCAAGAAACATATGGATCCATCCACTTCTTTGGATCTGACTTCAGACAACACCAAATCTTCACCAGATAAGACACCCATTGATTTGACTTTAAATCTACCTGCCTTACCAAGGACCCAATACTCACCTTCACTAGACCTGGTCCCATTGAGAGTGCCTTCTCCCTTTCTAGAAAGGCCTAAGTCTCCCTCTCTGATGTCTACCTGTTCTATGAGTTTGACTGAAGAGGAAATAGAGCAACGAGTGAGAAAGATTCTCTGAGCGCAGAGTATGCCAGGGATTTCCTTGGCTCCTACTCCTTTGGGTCAGGAGTTCTGTACATCAACTACCCCTCCTATACATCCTCTTCTGACTTCTTTTGAAGCTTCAGAGTTCTTGGATATCAGCCACCTGACTCTGCTTTGGATCTGAAGATAACTATCATCAGATCCATTGTTTACTCTGAGTTTTTTGATTCAGTTGGAGCCAGCGACCTCTTAGAACCATAGCTGTCAAGTCAGGTCCAAGGTGTTAGGATCGACTCCAAAGTTTTTGGAACTGTCCTTGCACCTAGGGACTTTGGCTCAGGTGAACTTGGCTCTGGCTTCTGCCTCAGGAGGATTTTCCTTGGAGCAGGGTGGGACTAGGATCCAGAGGCTCACCCTGTCAGATCCAGAGTCCTCTCCCTCTGACAGGATGTAATCCTTTTAGTTGTTGGAGAGAACCTTGTCTACTTAAGCAGCTCATATGGTCCTTAATTCCTCAGATCCTCAGCCCCCAACTCTGTAATTTCTCTATACAGAGTCTCAACCTTTTTCTCTACAGGGACAGCGAGTACCGAAATCCCAGGCTTCTTAGGGCATTCCCATTTCTTCTGATACCTCCCAAGAGCATCCCTAAGAAGAAATTGTGCAAGAAGAAGCACTTGGATTCCCCGGAAAAGTCTGTCACCAAAGACGCAGACTTTGATGAGGGTGAAGGGTTCCCAAGGTCATCTCCTGAAGATGTCTCCTTTGGAGACATCCTGGAAATTCTAAAGAGAGGTGATTGGAAGCCCAACAATCCTTCATCTGAGGACTTAGTGTACTTGAAGGCTTTTGGTACCCACCTGTCTACCTCCTGGGTGACTCTGCCCACCATTGAGCTCATTGAGTTGATCTCTCGGAAGGCATTGAAGGCTCTAAACTCCATTGAGCCTATTCCATGGAGACCTGACAAAATTATTACCACTCCTGAGGACAAACAATTTTGGACAAAAGGTGTGCCTGTGGATGCCATGGTCATGGCAGTAGTCATGAAGAAGTAATTAGTTGAGGAAAGTTCCCCATCCATCCCAAACAATGAGTATCGGGTGATGGATTGATTTGGGAAGCATGTCTATGCTTCAGTGACCTTCCCCTTATAGTCCCTGAACTACCTGGCACACTTCACTAGGTTACAGAGGAATCTGATTAAAGTGCTTTCAGATACCCTCTCAGTATCTCTATCTTAAGAAGTATAGGCCTCAGTTACTTCCCATTTGGCTACCCTTTAGTCTATTTGTAAATCTTCCATGAGGCTCATTTCACATGTAGCCAAAGGAAAGAGTAGAACAGCGAGTTCAGATATTGCCATCAGGAGGCATTCCTGGATGTGCTTGTGTGACTTTGTGGAGCCTTTCAAATCTACATTCGTCAGTGCTTCACTTGATGGCAAGCCTTTATTTGGTCGTAAAGTAAGAGACAAATTGTCCAGATGTGAGAAAGCTGTGAAGACCCTATCTACAGTGGGCGTATGTTTCTCCACTCCACAGAGAAACTTCTCTGGGAATCAGTAAAGTAGTGGGAAAGTGTGGTTCAGAAAATCTCAAGGTTCTTTTCCAGACACACATGGCAGTAGTCCCCCCAGGGGCAGAGGGGGTAACTGCAATGGGAGACACTGCCCTCATGGCAGAGGAGGCCCACAGAACCAAGGGTCCAGAGATTCTTTCTTTGGCAGACCTTTCCAGCACTCCTGAATGGAGGTCTGATTGCCCTGCTCTGGAGGCAATCAGGGGTCAACTGTCCCTGCCCCAGAGAGCCTAGCTATAATTTTGTAAATAAGTTTATATTTTTTGATTATTACTTTGATTTATATAAGACATTTGAATCACACAGTGTTCTTCTGGTTGACCAAATGTAGATGTTTTTTAAAAAGAATTCTGAAGGTATGTTATGTCAGCTGACCTAGATGTGATATCATTGTTTGCCAGAGGTGAAAGGAATAGAGTCTCCATATTGGCCACTCCGAAAAGCCTTACTGCTTGGATTACATGCTACCATTTATATCAATATTTATTTTACCCAATATAATTGAGTACACCTTGTGATACCCCTGCACTGGCCCAGTAATCAAGGAACCTCAATCCTCACCACTAACACTAGTGAGGGACGTGCACATTGGGTAGATGACAAGTACACACACAGTAAAGTACAATTTCCCTTAAGGGCACACAAAGATCACAGTCAGTATGGGGCTGGTTTCTCCCGCTCCCTCCAGATCCTCAATTAGACTCCCCACTGGCACAGCTATAAGGTTCAGATCTTAGCCGAGTGGTCAAGCCAAAACCTCCAGCACCCTATTAGCCCAACCAATGCTTCGTGTCCCTGCCCAAGTAGCTGACACACTCACACTTTGAGATTTGATTTATATACAAACACACAGACACTCCTGGGGAAGGTTGGCATAAGTTCACTAGCTAAGCCCCTTTCTGCCCAGACTATATGGTAGTACCACCTACCACCCTTATCAGGTACTCTAAGGCCCTTACAAAGGGTAACCAATTTTACTGTGTAATGTTACTATTATGTAAATGGTAAGTGTGACCAGAACTTTTAAGGCTATTCCAGAGTGGACTGTACAGTATATCAAAATACATATGCCAGTACACTAAGAGTTTAAATATCTCTATACAAAACCAGCCACAATTAAAAGGTTTAAATATATTTAATAATAAAAAATAAAAGCACAAGACAATGCTCATTAACTCAACACAGTGACAGTAGAGTTCAGAATCACAGGAACTATTTTAAAACATTGCAGTACAGTCTCACATAAATACAGAAAACATCTAGACCACTCTTGCTATATTCCTGTCCATCTCTAATAGATGCTGTGCCCTAAATGTCTTACTTACAGAGCCTGGCAGATATAGATGAGAAGTTTACAGGTCTAGAACAAAATACAAAATGCACAGACTTTCTCTCTCAGATGGTTCTTAAATTAATAATGCACATTATTGCTGGGTTAGCTAGATGACATCACTATTTGACACTTAGATCTAGTTCCCAGGCTAAACATGTACCAACAGAATTTAACATGTCTCTGTCAATAATACTTATTTCTCAGATGGTACAGCTGTTAGGAAGTCACAGAGCAATACAAAAGCACTTTTCATGTGAAACCTGGTAATTATCTTAGATCAATAGAAAGAAACTCTAGCTGTAGACATTCATAGTTTCATAGGTGTGTAGTAGGCTAATGGCCCTGGGGCCTTTACAGGCCTAGCCATAGGATTACACTGGCATCGTGCCACCCGATCTTAGTTTCCAGTGCCTCTGTCAAGTAGAGCCATTGGAGTTATCCCCGGGGTGAATTTTCTATTTCCCACCCACTCATCAAGATTTCTCTTGAAGAGGGTCAGCGAGGTGCTCTGCTTGACATGTATGGGAAGTCTATTCCATAGCATGGGCAGTCTCTGGGTTATGAACCTGTCCCTCCAGTACGTTCTGTTGATAGTGGTAATGAGGCTGAGGTCTCTGGAGTGTGTGGTGCAGAGGGATTGGGATTTTTTTAGATGTAGCATTTCTAACGGAGTTGGGTCAGACATGGCTTTGTAAGTCAAGCAGAGATCGCCTCTAAGTAGGCGACATGAGACAGAATAGTTGGAGTTTTTTGAGTCTGTCCATATAGGACAAGTGTTTAAGGCCTAGGATCCTTTTTGTGAGGTACTTTTGTGGTTTCTCCAGTTGTTGCAGGTGTCTAGTGAGGTACATGCCAAATGGGGTATTGTACTTGATGACTGGCCTAATGAGGGAAGAGTAGACAGAGACAATGACCTCTTTCTTCCTGGATGCAAAACCCTTAGTAATGAGATATGCCAAATAGAAGGACTTGCTAACTACAGTGGCAGTGTGGTGATCAAAAGAGAAGTTGCTGTCAGCCTGTGTTCCCAAATCTCTTATAACGCCTTCTGTGTTCAGTGGACTATCATCGATGTAATTCATGGGAACAGGGTTTTTTTCCCAAAGGGGATGATGACACATTTTTTGGCGTTGAGCTTATGGTCATGGTTCTGACACCCATCACTGGTCTCAGTGAGGCCATTTTGTAGGATGTCAATATCACTTGGGGAGTTAATAATAGCTCCCAACTTGCAATAGTCTGTGAAATCTGTCAGCCAGAGTCCCTTCGTGTTGGCCTGGACTTCAGAGAAGTAAATGCCAAACAGGAAAGGACCCACGACCGAATCCTATGGAAATCCACTCGTGATTAGTTGGCAGTCTGACTTGGAGTCAGCTACTTTCACACTGTGGATTCTATATGTGAGACAGTTTGCAACCCACCTAGTGATATATAGGGGTTGATGCCTAGCTTAGCGAGTTTTTCTATGATTCCTGAGTGGGGAATGATATCAGAGGCCTTGGCCAGATGAAGTTAGGCTGTATGAACCACCTTACCTTCATCCACAGCTCTGGTGACTAACTCAAAGAAGTCCAAGTTGAGCAGGAATGACCTACCCTTCACAAAACCAAACTGTGTGGGATCCAGAGTTTGGAGATTCTCTATATCTTTGTTTATTAGGTCAATGATGCATTCCGTAGCTTTGCATATCAGTCTCGTCAGGCTAATGGGGTGATAGTTGCCAGGGTCTGTAGTCACTCTTCCTTTGTGGAGAGGGTTGACTAGCAGTGCGCCATTCGATAGGGACAAAGCCTGAGGTGAGGCTGTGACTGAACAGGGCACACAGGTGAGGTGCCAGTTCACTCTGTAGTTCGTGTAGAACACAGCCAGGGATATTGTTCAGTCCCATAGAAGCTGTATTCTTGGCCTTGGACAGTGCTGTTTTAACCTGTGCAGAAGTAATACTGGGTGCCTGGCAATCTACTGGTATTGTGATTGGTCCTTTGGAAGGGGGAAGGGTAAAGTTTGCACTAAATATGTTGGTCAGTATATTGGCAATATCTGTTGGCTCGGTATAGGAGGTACCATTGTGCAGTAGCTCAGAGCAAATCTGGGTATTGCTGTGTAGACGCTTTACATAACTATCGAAGACCTTGTGGTTGTCTGCAGTTCTGTTTTCATAGCTAGCTTTAGAGGATTTGATGAGGGATCTCAACTTTTTGTTGAGGCTGATAAGGGAGTTTTTCCAGTCTTGGGACTATTCCCTATTACATGATCGAAACTTTAGGTTATCGAACATCTAACGGTCGATCACTAAATGTTGAAGTCTGAAAAATGCATATGGATGTTTCCACGCAGGGAAATGAGTCATTTGGCCATTACATGGATTTTGTTCTTTCTCTGCTGTAGAGCAATCTTGCAGTTGGTATATTTAATTAGGGGGTGAGTAGGGGGGAGAAGTCCCCCACTTCATTTCTATTTAAAACTTTTTTTTTAATTTGGCCAATGGCATTGTTTCCTTATGTGAAAATGACCATTTTCGATGTTAAAGATTTGATATTTCTTGATCGACCTTGAGGTGTTCAAAAATGTAAGGTTTTGATCACGTAATATAGACCCTCTTAGGACTTCACCTTATTCCGCATCAGTTTCCTCCTCCAGCTGTAGAGTGTGTTTATGGCAGGGGATCACCAGATTGGCTTCCTTTTTTTGGAGGAAAGCGGCTTGGTTCTATTGGGTATGGTGAGATCCATGCATTTGTGTACGTGTTTGTACAGTGCATTGGTGTATGATTTGGCGGTCATGTAACTATTCTTCATTTGCATGGGTGCAGTGAGGTTAGCTACGTCTGTTTTTAGGAGCCCAAAGTTAGATTTTAAGAAGTTTTTCATGTTGGTTACTTTTGCGGGGGGGGGTGGATTTCCAAGATGATTAGTTTGTGGTCAGATCTAACCAGGGAGTAGTTGACTATTAAAGAGCAATGGTCACCCATGTTAGTAATAACCAGGTCAAGGATCTTGCTACCTCTAGTGGGGGTAAGAACGAGCTGGTCCAGGGCATTGGAATTAATGAATTCCAGGAAACACTGGGCAAGTGTATTGGTACATGAGTAGTTTTCCCATTTAATGGAGGGGTAGTTAAAGTTGCCCAGTATGAGAGTGTTAGGTTGGACCCTAATATTCTCCAGGGTGCTTAGGAATGTGGAGTGTGAGTCTTGGGACATGGTTGGGGACGTATAGCAGGCTATTACCTGAATCGCTGTCTTACCCAGTGTTAGCTGCACCTGAAGTATCTCTGATGCATCATGTTAGGCTACCAGTCTGGAGTTTTGCACATCCTTTATGAATATAGAAACACCACCACCTTTGGAGCTTCGGTCCAAGTTTTGGGGCTGAAAGGTGTGGAATGAGTTATAGATTGTTAGTGCAGGAGTGCTTTCTGCTGCCTTGCACCAGGTTCTGTTACAGCACAAATGTCAATGTTTTCCATTTTAAGGAGTGCTTCAAGTGAGTGAATTTTGAGATTTAGACTTCTAGGGTTGAACAGCGTGACCCTCAGACTGCATTTGTTTGTAGCTGTTAGAGTGGTAATTTGGTCTTTGGAACACTGCCTAAAAAAGCCACTATAGAGGTGGGAAGAGCATTGGCCAGTATCTGGAAGCCCAGGGATGACAGATGCAGGCCATCTCTGGCAAAGCATAGAGGTCTGTCAGTCATGTCATCCCAGGTAGACAGATACTTGATCCCTTTAGAATGGTACCAGAAACATAGCCTCTTGTTGAAGTCAGTCATTTTCTGCTTGTACTGTGGTATCATTCTGGGTGATGGTAGGATGCTGCTCAAGGCTAAGGTCATACCCGCCTGGTATACATAATCCGGGAGCTCCTCCATGTCTCTTTTCATCTAGTCCAGGGAGGTATGTATCAGGTCATTCACATGTACAACGACAGAGTCATATTTGTACCTGTTGTTTAGGGACCTGAGTGCGTGCATTATGTGGTGGATCCTGGCACCTGACAGGCAGCTGACTGTTACTTTCTCCTTATTCAACCTAGTAAGTGGGACAACAGTGTGCCTCACTATCGAGTCACCTATGACTGGTTGTTGGGCATGCTGTTTTGCCTTAGGGGCTTTGGTTGAGTGGCACACTGTTTCGGAGAGTTATGTGTCTCATGATTAGTGTTGTGTTGTGGTGGTCAGGTACGTTTCTGCCTTGGAGGTCTCTGCTGTTTGGGTAAAGGTGGGTGTGTGTTTTTTGTTTTTTATGTGAAGGCAGTGCTGTTGTGTTCTGGAGGACTGTGTGTTCCAAGTGGTGTGGTGCAAGTGTTGACCTTCTCCTCTTGACCAGCTATTCCGGTCTTGGCTGCAGAGTTCATGGCTTCCAGGTTGGATATATAAGTGTATCTCTCGCAACTCTGAGTGTTGGGAGGTAAGAGGAGAGGATTGTCTGTGTACATGAGGCAATTGCTACATTGCCTCAGGATGCCTAAGTTCACCAAATTCACCAGGGTAATAGGAGAAAGCACAGGGAACTGACCTTTAGACATGCTTGGAGGGGTGGGCATTAATAATAAGTACTGGAGCTGTTTCCTTGTAGAACGTTTAGTGCTGGTAGCACTTCTGTGTGCTACAATAATTGCTACAAGAAGTCTGGTAAAGTGCTAGACTAATAAGCTAGTAAAAGTGCAGGAGAGGCGACAACTAGCAGATCTAAGGGAAAAATTGAAAAGCAGACATAGGCACTGCTCAGAAGCTTACAAACAGTCCTGGATACAGGAAGTCTATATCTGGACTAGACTAGTAACAGAAAAGGTGGGAAACAAGCACAAATGCAGGCTTTAAAACCAGAAAGTTGAAAGAGATGGAAAAACTGCCCAAACAGCCAATAAACTACAATTTCTGGGCCAGAAACCACTCTCTTCTTGTGGTAGATAGGCTACCTAGTGCTTACCACTGCCATTGACAAGCTAGAAGGCTTCCCTCCAACACAGAAAGGCTTGAGGTGCTCAGAAGCTTACAAACAGTCCTGGATATAGCAAATATGTATCTGGACTAGACTAGTTACAGGAAAGGCAGGAAACAAGCTTAGATTTTTTTTTACAGAAAAGCAGCTAAAATAGCACTAAAAACAATTCAAGTGCAGTGCAAGCTAGCACACTTGAGTATTCTGCCTCTTAGCTAAGATAGACTAAGTTTATACACATCGTAAAACTCTCTACTTATTTTCTTATGAGTTTGCAAGTTAACTCTCTATATTCCAGCCTTTGCCATCAACACATGCATTTACTTAGGCATGTAGTTTATACACATTTCTGCTCTTTTCCATCACAGTGCACTGTGGTTACAGTCTTGAAGCTCAGTTCATAGCATATAGTTTTCTTACATTTCTAGGGCAAGCATACAAATCATATTACTATTCACAAATGACACAGAACTATTTACAAATATCTACCTGGCTGGCTGGCAGCCTTCACACCCCTTTTGAAGGGTATTGTGGTATTTGACTGGTGGCAGCCATCACCTTGTAATTTGTTAAAGAGAACATAGCAGGTAAATCTGTGCCAGTCTTTTCCAAGAGTGTCTGTATGTGTGAATATCAAATATTTAAGAATGCGTATGTCAAATGCCTAGAACTGGCACACAGTGCTCTGCAGTGGTTAGTGTGAAGACTCATTTGGGGACCTGGAGTGAAGCATATAGTCCAGTCCCAGGTCTGGAGCCTGTTCCCAGTGTACTCTTAGGGGAAACTGTGTATTTCTATCCCTCTTTTTAGTGATGCTCCCTTTATTGAGACAGTGGTGAGAATTGAGGCTCCTTAGTTACTGCCCCGGTTTAAGTGGGGTTGTCACAGTAGGCATAACTTATGCAAAAAGAATTTCAGAAAATCATGCCTTATCTTCCAAACCACCATATTTGATGTTTCACAAAGACAGGGTATCCCTCTGTACTAATCCATCCTTTTTACCAAAGGGGGTATCAGAGATAAATAGCAGTCAGTCCATCAATTTACCAGTATTTTTTTCCAAAGTTTGAGAACAAAGGTGAATACTTGTAACATTTATTAGATGTTCACAGACAGTTGCATTTTTACCTTCATAGAACCAAAGATTTCAGGAAATCTGACCAATTATTTGTTTCCTTCTCAGATGTTAAATTGGGTAAACTAGTCACCAAAGTAACCTTGTCTAGATTTTGTTTATGATCGTTTGGGCATGGTCTTGCCAAAATTGTTACAAGCCTATTCTACTAGAGCTATGGCAACTTCATCTGTTTTCCAGAGTAGTGCCTCTATGGATGACATTTGTGCAGCAGCAACTTGGGCTTCTCCTTATGCCTTTGTTTCTCATTCTAAATTGGATCTGGTCTCCAGGGTTAGAGCATCATTCAGTTCAGTGTAGCTGAGGAACATCCTTCCTTGAGTCCACCCAGGATCTAAAATAGCTGGGGCCTCTGTCCCATAGGTTGAGGAAAGAATGAAAATTGACAACATCCGATAAGGAAGTTATGTACTCACCATAGCATTCCATTTGTGTTGTCCATATTCATTCTTCCTCAATTCCCCACCCACCAGCCCCTTACCTTTGAACTCCCAAATGAACGAGTAGTCTTAGGTGAGCACTTACCTTGTACTGAGCTCCAGATATAGTCTCTCTGGATACTCCTGTTATTTCATTTACTTCTATTTGCAAACAAGATCTGCAGTACTTAGAAAGGGTGTATAATGGGTAAGGGAGAAGCTCGAGAGTTTTTGGGTTACCACTGGCTATTGTAATGACAGAGTCAGATCCAAGGGATTGGATCCAAACCCATAGATCAATGTAGAATGAAGATGGACAACACAGATGGAACGTTATGGTGAATACATAACTTCTTTTTTTAATTCCTGCTGATATATCCAGAAACATATATCAAATACATTCATTTTTATGTGCATGCATGCATATTCTCCTTGGTTCTGCAGGAGAAGAATAGAAGTCCTGCATGACAGACAGAAAGATAAAGGAGAAAATTATTTTTGACTTCTGACGATTTCATCTTACTGTCTTCTGAATTTGGTGCAAAAATCAGGATTCCAATAAGGAGCCAAGCTCCTGAAGACAGGTTGGCATGGACTGAAATCACTTTTGTGCAGATTATTCATATTATTCTTCAGCTTCTTTTTATCTACATTGCAACTCAGAGCAAGTGACTTAATCAGACAGGTCACCTCTGAAAGGGACTATTGTGGCCAGTTGACTTACCCATAAGCAAATGAATGAATGAATTAAAAAATGTAGGGAAAAAAAAGTATTTTTTATTGTCCATACACCTCAAACCTTTATTAATGCCACTGTTTTGCAACATTAAAGCTGTTGAACATGTGAATGAATGGGCTGTGAACCTTTCTGCATTTTATTTCTTTAATAAAAACTTGCCCACCATGCCATCCATCAGAAAACCTTATTTGGTTGCTGGTTTACAAAATACATTTCAAGCCAATTTTACAAAAAAAAGTTATGGGACTGTATACCTAAAAACTAGATGTCCTTCCATTTCACTGTTGCAGTATTTTTAACATGAAGGATTCCCCACCAAGGGTGGTCGAATGTCCGGCCAATATACCAAAGCCTTTAGGTTGTTAATGATACATCACATGTATGCTCCCTGTGCTAGGTGTAGAGTGTAAAGGTGATGTCCAGAAGTATCATCCTCGGAACTTCTTTGCTGCCAGTCTGAATGGCATCTTTGATCCTTGCTCTGATCACCTAAGTCGTTGTTGGTTTACCTAGCCATTTCAAATTAGTGGCCCATTGGGGTTTTTGCTTATCCTTTTTGTTTTTAGCATTTTGTGGTATTGTGGAGTTGTATGTCATCCAGAAAGGGTAAATGCCAATGTGGGAGACAGATTCCCCACAAAGACATTCACGAGTAGTACTTGTTTTGTTTAGGTGCTTCTCATGCCCATATGTCGCGTACTGGCTGTCATGCTTTAGTTACAAAGGCCTTAGATAGTTGTCTTTTATCCCTAACCATCTATCTTGAAAACCAGCATCTAAAGCTTTTAGTGAATGATACTATGGAAGGTACTTCCCAGTCTGAGGGTCAGCCATCTTTGAAGAAGGCTAAAAAGATCCGGTCAGATTCTTCGGCTGTGCCTCCTCCACCAGACATCTCTCCCAAGGCTGGTGAAAGCCCAGAGGTTCATGGCTGATTATTACAGAAGGGCCTAGGGGAGTTTATCAGATATGGGATAGGGGGAGGAAGTCCCGACTGTGATTATTGAGTGTAGGCTGATGTCGAAGCCTTCTATGTTTCATAAGGTAGACATCATTTAAAAAAGTAGCAAAAGACAAAACATCTCTTCTGCTCTTAAGGACCCTCAGAGTGAATGACATGATTTTACACAGGGTTTATTCAACTCTGTTATGGCCTTGAAGCCTTCTCAAGGGGTCTCTTTCCCGGCTCTCCCTTGGTTATCTTCCCCCCTCAAGAGAACTAGGAAACAGATTTCCTTTGAGGAAGAAGAGGATTCTTTTGAGAAATCCCTTGCCTATTCTTCCCAGATTCATTCCTGTTTGGATTATGGCTCTAAGGAAGAGGAGTCTGCTAGTCCTGATACTCCTTTTGAGGAGATTTCCTTTGGGAATACCATTTCCAGGATGATGAAATTCTTTAAATGGGATTGTTCCCCAATTGTCTGAAGTGCAAAGATGATATGAGCTTCTTCAAATGGAGTCTGTTAGACCCTTGGTTTGTTCCTCCTGTTTTGGCTCCTTTATTGGATCCCTTTCCTTCTGCTTCTCAGGCCCCAGACTCTCCTAAAAAACCTGATTGGTTTTATAAAGTGCCTGATGACTGCAAATTTCTTTATAAGTGTCCAGCTGCTGACCCTTCAGTGGTCTCTGTGGCATCCGACAAGCCTTCTAAGTTACTGCCTTCTACTAAGCTTCTTCCTTCTAATAAGGACAGCAGGGCCATGTAAAGACTGGGTACAAAGGTTTATATTGCAGCCATCCTAGCCTTTCGGGCTGTTAATTATCAGACTGATATGATCAGATATGTTTTGGATCTCTTTTCTCAGGCTTGCCAGGTTATTTCTGACCTTCCTGATTCTGAGGGAAAGACTTCTGCCTTGTCCCTGTTAGGGACTTCTTCCCAGGTAGCCTGCCATTCCATTTAAATGTAGTTATGATACAGCAGATGCTTCTTCTAGGGCTACTGCTTTTGGCTGTGTGTTGAGATGTTCCTGGCTATTGCTTCAACCTCTGCATGATGATATTGAGGCTAAGTTGATGGATGCTCCTTTGTGCAACAAGTTTTTGTTTGGTGCTGCTGCAGCTGAATTGTTCATGCCGTGCAGGAAAAAGGCAAGGAGTTACAGGGCCTGAAACATATTTTTGTTTCCCGTTTGCCAAAGTTACAAAGAAACTATCCCAGTAAACCGGCTTTTGTTAGAAGGCAGTCTCTTCCTCCTCCTAAAGACAAGAAGGTTGGTGGGAGGGCTCCCCAGCTAAGTCTACACAGACCCCTCCTGTTCAGAAGCCTTTCTTTCCTGATAAACCAGGTGCTGTCTAACTGATTCTTCTCAGCCACATTCTTCTTTCACACCCTCTTTCTCTGTCTCTTCCTGTCTGGTTAAGCATAACCCAGGATTACTGGGTTATTTTTGTCATTCACCAAAGGTACTTCATGGTTTGGAAATCTCTTCTTCTTTTCATGGGCATTCTTCTGCCACCTCAATACCAGATGCACTTTTTTCCAGAGGTGCTTCAGGGTCTTTTGACACTGAGAAATATTCAAGAGGTTCCAGCTGGTCAAAGGGGAAGGGGTTTTATTCCATAATGCTTTAGGTCCCCAAGAAAGAGGGCACTTGGAGACCCATTCTGGATTTTTCTCACCTGAATACATTCCAAAAGGTTCCTTCCTTTCGAATGTTATTCCTTCAGACTTTGTTCCCTCTACTGCTTCCTCAGGCTTTTTTGGTTTCTCTGGCTCTCAGTGATGCTGACCTCCATATCCCTATTTATCCCCTTTTCAGGAAGTTTTTGTTACTCTGCTTCCTGGCATTTTCAGTTTTCTGCTTTTCCCTTTGGCCTCTCTACTGCCCCAAGGGTATTCACCAAATGCCTAGCTCCTGTGATTGCTTTTGGCAGACTCAAGGGCATTCAGGTCTTTCCTTATTTAGATGACCTGCTCATTCAAGTCTCCTTTCCAGAGAATTTTTTACAGTACCTTCAGTGGGTCATCACTCTGTTGCAAAGCCTAGGGTTCAGTTAAATTTTCTTGTCCCTGTCATGGGATCATGTTTTTCTGGGATGCAGGATCCAGACTGCTCTTATGCTAGATCCTAGGCTCTTCCTAAGGCTTTGACTCTTGATTTCCCTTTTCAGTCCCTTCTTCCTCTGGCCTTGATTTCATCCAGGGAATTTCGGAGAACTCTGTGATTCATGGTGTCTGCCATCCCTATGCTTCCCTTCACCAAATTGCACAGGAGTAAACTTCAGTGGTATCTAAAGCCAGTTTGGCTTCAGCATTCTCATCCTCTATAGTTTTCAATTCCTCTTCTTCTATGTCTCAAGTTGGAATTTCAGTGGTGGATTCACCAACTGACTTTGAATCCAGGGCTTCCCTTTCAACCTCCACTTCCCTCTCAAGAGCTGTTCACAGATGCCATGCCAGAATGGCTTCCAGTTTGGCAGATTCTTGCCTGATCTTACCATTCCCCACTCTATGTCCCAGGTAGGAGACCTCTGCTATACCCACCTGCCATTTGCTTGGCTTAATATTCACCCCTGCCCTCTGTAGTCTGCTCAGCACCTCCCTGACACTGTGAAGGTGCTCTTGCCAGGAATGGCTGTAGATGGCAATATCATCTAGGTAAGCAAGGGAAAACCCTCCTCCTTCTGCTAGGATGTGATCTACCAGCATCTGGAAAGTCACTTGGCATTTTTCATCTCAATGGGCATCTTTGTGAACTCATACAAGCCAAAAGGAGTCAGAAAGGCTGTCCTCTCTCTAGCACTGGGAGTCAAGGGCACTTGCCAGTAACCCTTGGTAAGATCAATGGTGGTAAGATATTTAGCCCCACCCAGCTGCTCTAGGGCCTCATCTGTCCTAGGCATGGGGTAAGCATCTGTGTGACTTTAATTTCCTGTAGTCCACACAGAACCTGGTGCTGCCATCCTTCTTTGGCACCAGCACCACTGGGGAGGCCCAGGGACCAGGATATATGCCACAACAGACTCCTTGTGAGATTCACACTCACCTTCCCACTCATCATGAACTAAATCTAGAGGTCCTCTCACCTGATGCCCATACAGCAACTCAAAGGGTGAAAAACCCGTGGATTCCTGGGGAACCTCTCTGTAAGCAAACAACAGATGGGACAAATATTTGTCCCACTCCCTCTTAAACTCATCTGCAAATGCCTGAAGCATAGACTTGATTGTAGAGTTTAACCTGTCAACAAGACCATTAGTCTGGGGATGGTAGGGGTAGTCTTTAGGTGATTCACTCCACAATACTTCCACAGACAAGCCAGCAGGTCTGACATGAAATTGTCACCTCTGTCAGTCAGTATTTCTTTTGGGAAACCTACCCTGCTAAAAATCTCTAACAAAGCATTTGCCACCTTTTCCACCTCAATGGAGGACAAAGCCACTGCCTCAGGGTATCTTGTAGCACAATCAGGAAATTGCTTTATCTGATGAAGTCTTCTTGAGAGACGAAAACGTGTGTGGTGCTTATTGCTGGAGTCTTTTACACGTTAATAAACTGTTCGTGATCAATTCGTGCCTGATTGTGAGCTTTTTTGCCCTGATAGCTACTGGACTGGTGTGGCTGCTTTCTTTTTTTGTGGGGTTCGTATATTGCAGCATTTGTTTCGGTACTGTTTGTTATGGCTGCCAGTCCGGTGGTCTCTCTGGGGCAGGAGAAACAGAGGGGTATCCCTGTGGACATATCCAGGTCCGAATCGGACGGATTCACTCAGCTCACGGGCCAGCTAACTACCTTGATCAACCTTTTGACTCCAATTGGAATGGGAATCAATATCATACTCCATGAGCAGCGGAACCTTTCCAGGTTGGTCGTTCCTTCTCAGAGCAATTTACCCGCTGCACACCCACCAGATGGTGCAGTCCAAGCACGGGGGAATGCAAGTTCAGGGTACGTTCCTTCCACAGACTTTAACAGTACGCCAGCGGCATTTCAAGATACTGTTTCCTCTCCTATTCCGGCTGCTCAACCGGATTGTGGTATTCAAGCTAACCATTGTCCTACTTCATCTTTCAATGAATGGATGTTTTCCAAACCTAAATTTGAATACGAGGAGCACTTTCAGGGACATGAAGCTAGCGGTTTCAATTACTCTGAACTTCAACGGCGTTTTGAAAACGCATTGTATTGTTATAGGACACTGGAACTAGACAACCTATATCTTACGGAAAATCTGAACAAAGGTACTGTACCTAAGGGTCTGAGGGTATATAAATACCCGAATCGGGTCATACCGGGGAGCCAATTTCATAAAGACCTCATAGAGGCCTTTGACCAATGTGGGCGCAATATTGTCAAAGCAATTATTAAAAAGAATAGTGATGAATTGTCCATATTACAACAAGACATTTCTGAATATTTTAAACGCATGTCCGACGATTTGTTGTTTGACTCTGGCAAATGTCACGAAATTAGAAGGGAGGTAGATTTACACTGTGAAACAGTTTTGAATCATAAATATAAGAAATTGAGAAGGGATTTGTTAGAGTACGAACAGGGGTGACAATACCCTAGTCCTTCTCCACCCAAATGGCAGTCCTATTATCATGACCCCGAGCAGGGTTTTTTTTTTTTACATAGTCCATCAAGGGGAGTTACTGAGGAACACAGGAACATCGAATCCCCCCATGGTGAGACACACGAAGTATTTGGGGACGGGGAACCAGCTCTGCGTAGGTCAGAGCGCATACGTCAGCAAGGACAGCAACCCCCTAACAATTGCCACCCTTTAGACCGAGCCCCTCCAGTTCAGAGAGGGGGAGGGGGGTTTATCCGAGGTTGGAAGAAAAATCAGAGGCAGAATTGGTAAAAAACAATGAGCAGGTTGTTACAACCCTGGGACAATACACTTTACACACCTACAATAACTACCACATTTATAATTACAGTGATTTTGTTATTTCGGACCATTGCTTTCAGTTGTTTACTAAGGGGTTTAAATTTGTCCCTAAAAAACGTAGCAATTTAATTCATGCTATTTTAGACCTCAAGCTTTTTATTCGCAAATTAAATTTAGAAAACCTGTTGGGTAATTCCAACGGTACTCCTGGTTTCTTTTTGAAAAAATCTAGCACCTTTAACCCTCCCCTTCACCCACAGCTTAAAAACCTGGAGAAAAGGATTGAGGGCAGGTTTAGGAAGGAGTTGGGATTGGACCGCTTTGTGGCCAATTTAACATTTCAAGAAAGAGAACTCCTTGAACAGCTTAGTGGTGATCCCACCCTAAGGGTCATGGAACCAGACAAAGGTGGGGGGACGGTCATAATGGACTGTCTTGTCTATCAGGGCAAGATGTATGATATTTTACATGATCACCAAAAATATACTTCTGCTTCTTTGAACGAAATTAATGTGTCCTACCATAAGATAGACCTAGTTATTCAGGACTTGCTAGATCAGGAAGTTATTGATTTTCAAACTTACACCTTTCTTTCGAATTCAGAACCCAGGATACCTTCCATTTTCGGGATACCCAAGGTGCACAAAAACCCCCTTGATCCACCATTAAGACCCATAGTAGCAGCACAGGGTTCGAAGACCCACTCCATATCCAAATTTTTGGAATGGAGATTGAAGGAGCTATGGGGTAGAGAGGAACACATTCTTAAAGATTCATGGGCCTTTTTGCGTGGTGTTACCCCACATTTACTTGAACCCAACATGGTATTTTTAACCATTGACGTGGTGGATCTTTTCTCAGTTATTCCCCACGAATTGGGTCTTGAATGGTTAGAAGAAGCCTTATGGGAATGTCCCCAGATTACTAATAATGATGTGCATGCTATCACTGAGTTGTTGGGTCTTGTTTTAAAGAACAACTTTGTGTTCTTTTTGGGCGAATATTTCCACCAGGTGACAGGTGTTTCTATGGGGGCGAATTGTGCACCTACTTATGCTGACATTGTCATGTACATATGGGAAAAGAAATACATCCTGGATAGCCCCTTTTCCAAATTTTGGAATTTCTATTGTAGATTCCTCGATGCTATTTGTATTTTTTGGACTCGACCCGTGGATGATATTGGGAAATTTATTGAGTACATACACACTACTACTACCTTCTTAAAGTTTACACATCATATTTCCCATCACAGTGTTAATTATCTTGATGTGATACTTACCATGGTTGACCACGGGATAAAATCTAACATCTATCGTAAACCCACATTTTCCAACGGATACTTACATTATCAGAGTTCCCATCCTAATTTCCAAAAAAGGGGGATTCTCAAGGGACAATTTGTCCGTATTTCCCGGATGACCTCTCTTGATGAGGACTATCACAAGGAATGTGACATATTGCAATCTCTATTTTTGGAAAGGGGTTACCCTGCATCATTGATTAAGGCTGTGCAAGAGGAGGTTACCTTGGCAAGGTCATCCAGATTTGCTCCCATACTAGGTACAATAGGTGTCAGTCCCGAACATGGACCCACAGGTAATATGACAGACCAGTATGTTGGTAATTTTACCTTCATCACAGAGTTTAGTGGAAACGCGTCCCATATAAGAAATATTGTTGAAAATGAATGGGGCATGTTTAGGGATTTGACTGATCTAGATACCTTCAAAGACAGAGACATTAAAACTGTATTTAGGAGGGGTATGAATATTAAAAGAACCCTGGAACAACAAGATGTTTCCCTTCAACATTTTAGAACCAACACAGGTACTTTCAAGTGTGGCCACTGTTCTTCTTGCAAGTACATTTTGCAAGCTAGTCATGTTTATTTGGAAAGTAGAAGTAGAGACATTAAGGCAAGGGGTCATCACAATTGTAAGTCCGGTGGGCTTGTTTATTTGGCAACATGTCAGAATTGTCCAGCGTTTTACGTTGGCAAAACCGAAAGGTTATTTTCCAGGCGCATATATGAACATATTTATGACATCGCCAAATGTAAGAACACCAGTGCCTTATACAAACACACTACCTCATGTGAAAATGCTAAATTTTTGTTTTTTGTCCTAGAGGTAGTTCAGAAGGACATTAGGGGTGGTCCATGGGAGGCACGATTGGCCCATAAGGAAACATATTGGCAGATTTTGTTGGAAGCCAATAAACCCCCTGGTTTAAATGAATCCATCTCAATAGTGCCTTATTTGAAAATTAAGGCACAGTATATTAAATAAAAATAAGATTAAAGAGTTTATATTCAATATATTTTTTGCATATTTTGTAATATATTGGTTTTGTGAAATTGCTCCCTTGTTTTTAATTAAGTTGTGTAATTCATGGTGAATGCAGTTTAATATGTAATGTTCATTTTTTAATAGTTGATGAATACATTTTTTAAAAAAGTTTTTTAAATCATGCTTTTTAGGTCAATTAATTATGACGAATCAATTAGTTGATTAATTAACTTATTTGGGGAAGATATTTAAACTGAGTGTAACAGGAAATTGCTTTATCTGATGAAGTCTTCTTGAGAGACGAAAACGTGTGTGGTGCTTATTGCTGGAGTCTTTTACACGTTAATAAACTGTTCGTGATCAATTCGTGCCTGATTGTGAGCTTTTTTGCCCTGATAGCTACTGGACTGGTGTGGCTGCTTTCTTTTTTGTGAGGTTCGTATATTGCAGCATTTGTTTCGGTACTGTTTGTAGCACAATCTACTACCACTAGGATATACTTTTTTCCTGTGAAACTTAAGGTACTCAGAGGCCCTACAATATCCATAGATACCATCTGAAATGGCTCCTCAGTCACAGGCAAAGGCATCAAAGGAGATCTCACCTTGTATCCTGTCTTGCCTACCTTTTGGCACTGCAGTACCCTGTTGCATCTCTGGAAATTCCAGGCTAATAGAAGTTCTGCATAATACGTCTCTTTGTACATTTTATGCCCATATGACCTGCAAAGGGAATATCATGGGCTTTGGCTAGAAGTGCCAAGTGGTAGGCTGTAGGCACTACCAACTGCTATACCCTCTCACCTTCTAGCTCTCCCTCAGGGTTCTACTCTCTATACAGTAACCCTTTGTCCCAGTATACAGATTCCCCCTTCCCTTGAGAACCAGGTGCCTCACTATCTACCTGCCTTAGGCCTTGCAATGTAGGGTCTGAGAGCTGAACCTGTCTTAACTCTCTCTTTGTAACCCCTCCCAGCTCCTCTTCCACAAGAAGTCTGGTATCCTCTGACAGAGGTGCCTCACTTTCAACCTGGGTACTACTACTCGTCTCTACCTTTGCAGTCACTCTGTCCAAGGGAACATCAGTACCCATAAACAGCTGTGGCTCACCTTCAGTCTCACTTCTACAGCTTAGCTCCCTCCCTGAAGTAATCACCTCACCAGTCCTGGCTGCAAGTGTGTGGTCTGTCTGGGTATCCCCAGGTTACCAGACCCACATGCTTGTCTCCAAGCCTAACTGTGTGCAACTGCATGAGCACATGGTACTGCATTATCAAGATCATTCTTTATCAGGACATCTGCAGGGATATCCTCAAACACACCTACTTGCTGGCTTCCTTTTCCAACCTCCCAGTCAAGGTGAACCCTAGCCAAAGTTATTTGGAATGGGGTCCCTCCTAAAGCTCTGATTGGAGTAGACTGCCTAGGCAAGTAGTGCTCCTCTGTAACCATTGCAGGCTTCACAATGGTTATGTCAAAGGCTGTCTCTCTCTCTCTCAGCAATGGTCTCTTTGCCATTCACTAAGATAGGATATAACTTTTTGTGGTTGTTTGGTACCCTTGTTGTGTTAAGACAACCTACTGTTGGCAGTTTGTCTTTCCTACTTTCTGGCTCCTTCACCTTTTGTTCCTATCTTGCCTCCATGGACATCTATATGCCACCTGGCCCCACTGGTTGCATTCAAAACATTTAACCCTAGGTCCTAGACATGTACCTGGACTAGTGGCTTCCTCTGCTACTGGCAGGTTCTGTTGGGGCAGTCTGGGTTGCCCAACATGGGTACCCTTAGACCCATGAGCAGCACTGGGTGTCCCTTTCCTGTGCAGGGATGCCCTGCTTGCTAGGTATAGGTCTCCTTTCTTCCCCAACTCATCTGAAGTAGCACATTATCTATCAGCTAACCAGATACTCATCTCCTTAGGCAAAGTGCTAAGGGCCTGTTCCCTCACCAAAAGGTCTGCCAGCCCTTAAAAAGTGGTGACCTGGGGGCGTGGCTAGGATGTAGACTGGTTGGCAGCATCTTTTCTCAGCTCTGCACTCAAAAGATATTTCTGACAGGATTTTTTAAAAACTAGATATTGTAGACAAACCTATTTTGCTGAATTACTTCTACTAATATCACTAGAAGTCTACAGTGCAAAAAATTTGACTTTAAACATTATTTTTCCTGTCAAAAACAAGAAGGAAGGTATCTGAATCTACTGAAAATGAGCTTTTCTAAGCATACCACACAGGACCAGACGATGAAAAAGGAGATACAGTCTTTATTAAATGCTATACAAGACTTGTCAGTGAAATTTGACAAAATGAATACCAAACTGGACACTTTTGAGGAGAGATCTACAAAACAAATACAGCAACTACAAGAAATAATGACGCAACAGAAGCCTCAAATAGCTGACATAGAGAGATCCTTAAATGATACTGAGGGCAGACTCTCAGAACAAGATCTTAGGCTACATTTTTTATCACAACAAAATGCTTCATTACAAAATAAAATAGAGGATCTAGAGAACAGGTCCAGACAAAATGACCTTCGCATCTATGGGCTACCAGAGAAAACAGAGGGAGATAACATGGTGACTTTCCTTACTACCTGGTTACCAGAAGTTTTAAAATTGCCTGAAGCTCTTTCTTATGGAATTGAAAGAGCCCACAGATCCTTAAGAGCTGCTTCATCAACCATCAAATCAAAAAATCACCAGAGATCAATAATAGTAAAGTTTTTTTTCATCACAGGACAAGGAACTTATTTTAAAAACAGCATGGTCAACTTCTCCAGTTAAATACAAAGACAACATAAATAGATTTGATAATGATTATTCTGCTGGAGTTATAACTGCAAGAAAAGAATGTCTCCCTCTGATAAAGGAATTGAAAAAAAGACAACTTAAAGTCCACTTGCTGTTCCCTGCAAGAATAAAAATATTGTTTACTGAAGGTCCTAAAACTTTTGACACTCTGCAAGCAACAGTTTCTTATCTTTCAGCTAATAAAATCTTGGATAATGTGGAAGAAATGGATTTCTCCCAATTTGGGGTTAAGCGTCACTTAGAAAAAAATGAATGGAGCACTGCTGACAAGAAGAAGAAGAAGAAACGATAAAAGACATATGAAAAACACAAACATTATTGTCTTCTATTTGCTCTGTAAGGCAAAAAAGTTCTTTGAAACCATTCATGCTTTACACATGTGTCAGTCTTTGAAACAATATGAATACAAGATAAGCAGGACATTTTATAACTAAAGAAAACAACCCTAAAGAAAGCAAGGTAACATATCTTTCTCTATTACAGTGTAAATACTTACAGTCATGATTTTTCTAACTCTAAATGATGTTTAGATAGTTCATTTATAAATTACCTGCCTTTTACTGCTAGTATAGAATATGATGTATTTACACTGACATATTAATGTGGTGTGTTTAAATGAGCATAATTCCTTTTATATTATTTACACTAAGCTGCATGAAATATCTAAACTGATGTATTTAATACACATAATAATATATAAAACTGATAGTAATAACTGTCAAAAGTTCCTTGAAAAGTAATTATCTATTCTTTGATGCTAAAAGTGCCTTTTTGACTAACAAACAACTGTTTGGCTTGTATATCTGCCCTTAATGTTAAGAAAACTAATAGAAGTTTAATGAGCTGGTGTTCAGTTTAAAAAAAAGCCCTAAAAGCTTCACTTACTTTGTTTTTGTCTTCCCGCCATGGTCACGAGCTGGGAACTCTTATTTTACCATCCCTGAATGAAGGTTCTTCAGTTAGAATCCATTACAGTGTGTTAAACCTTCTAACAGCACAAAATGAAAGTAAACAGTCATGAGTGATGTCAGCACTAAAACAAGACAGTATGGGTGTGGTGTCAGCTCCTAAGCTACTTAAAGTAACCAGCACACTATTTATGAGATGGCAAAGTGCTTTTACAGTTTTAACAAATATTAAAAGTACACTGAAGTACCTAATGAATTTAGAAGGTATCAACACATACATGACATTTTATTATATTGTAATATTTGTTATTCATTTTGAATTGTACACATAAACAGCACACAAAGCTTAAAAAGAAGTATATCACTTGGAAGAAACTGTATGAATAGTTAACACATACAGAATTTACTATAATCTTTTCTGATAAGATCACCCACGTAAATTACTATAATTTAACTTAATTTTATAAAAATTTAATATATTTAAGTCCATGACTGGAACTATATAACATATTTGTAAACACACTGCAGCTAGTGTACTCAACATTAAGGATAGTAAGTCAATTAAGGTTCATGAATGTAGCTATGTGTTATTAGGCATTTTAAGGGTAAAAAGGAGTTGCTGTTTAATTATCAAGATACTCTGTAAATATTAAATTGTTCAAGTAGCACAATCATTAAGCAGTAATGAGCAAGAAAAATCTCAGTCTCGCGTTTGATATTTTTATATATATATATATATATATATATATATATATATATATATATATATATATATAGGAAAGAACTGCTGAATTATAAGTATGCTTTTGTTAAAGGCAAGTTATATTAATATTGAACATCCTCACTGAAAATGAATGGTTGTGTAGAGACACAGTAACTCCCATTATATAACCAAGGCTAAAGAGATTGTCTTGTATGTCTAAATTGATCAGCCTTGAACCTTAGATTGCAAATAGACATGCAACATACTTTTACTTATAATACTGAATATATATTATATAACATCACAAACGCTAAAGCCATTGTCAGCTACATATCATATCAATCAGCATTAAAATATGATTTGAATAGCACAGGCATTTACTAACATATTGCTGTTGGTACCTGATATGCATATAAGTAACAGGTCTAATTTCTGTCTATGAAAGTAAATACCAGGCTGTGTGCATTTGTTAATTATGAAACAAGAGCGTGCTATCTATTCTTTTTAATATCCTATAGGTATGTACTTGTTAGAGACACACACATGTTGCAAAGCTGCTAGTTATTGCATATTCATTAGTATATTTCTGACTGCAGTGTTATAAATATATGGTGTGGACCACTTGAGTTGAGAATATGTCTCTATATTGGGCATGTTCTCTGTTTGAATGTTGTATATTATCTATAATAAGATATGGAGTACCCTCACTAAATTCAAAGAAGCCACAATAGAAACAAATATTTATTAAAAATGGAGAATAGAAGGATGAAGAGAAAAATGAAGGAAAATGGTTGATGGTCATATAAGGTTATCTTTTCCTGTGTATGTAGAAGAGTTGACAGTAATAAGTACCAAACAATTGTGTTATAGCATATTTAAAGCTTACTTTGCTTCTCATATTTTCCAACCTTACAGTTATAACGCTGCAGATAAATCCTGTAATATCATAAGGAGTATGAGTTGCTATTTGACATATGACATATGTGGTACACTAGTGATGAAATATGCCAGTGGCACTAATAAATATATAGGAATTGCTAAGAAATATAGTGTTAAATTATATAATACCAATGCCAAAAACAAATTAGTAGCATTCATACCACTAAAATATGACTTTTTGAATTAAAAGAAAACTATAAGATTACTGATAAATGACAATACAAATGTAACGTTATATTCATTGTTACGGATACTTTCTGATTTAATCAACTTGTGGCATGGTTAACTGATGCATATAATGCTTAACATTTTTTTTTTTTATGTATGTGTGTGTGTATATATATATATATATATATATATATATATATATATATATATGTATGTGTGTATGTATATATATGTATATATATATATATATATATATATATATATATATATATATATATATATGTATATATATATAGAGGTAGACCATTACAATAAATTTGATACCTATGAATGCCACTCACACTATAAGGGAGATAGACAGCAAGCATATTATTTTTAAGATGCATAACCGTTATTGCTACACAAAAGATATATTAAAATAAAAGATTTTCCAATTTAAACAAAACCAAATAGTTAAGTATTAAATCTATGTATAGTTGTGTTGCCTTAGTGTTTTATAAAATATTAAAAATAGATAGACTGTATTTAAGTAATCTGTAAAGACAGATACATGTATACTTAAAAGATATATAAGATACTTTTCATTATAAAACTACCATATGGCGGGGCCGGGGGAGGATGCTGAAATGTAGACTTAGAGAGATCGCTTGAATGATTAGATCATTCAAGGATGAGATGTTTTTTCTCATGGAGGGGTTTGGTGGTTGTTTATCTTGTATTGTTCTCAGTTATGATCTTGTAATTTACTTTTATTGGGTGTCTATAATCTATTGTAATACTGTTGGAAGAAGAAAGAACAAGTCATTCTCTTCATGTACACACATCTACACATTGTTACGAGTATATGAATATGGATAAAAGCAAAGCTAATATAAATCCAATTGCAAAATGTATATCTCTTAATGTAAATGGTTTAAATAATAGCTGCAAAGGGGAAGTCTTTATAGATATTTAAAGCTATGTGAAGCGCAACTAGTATTTTTACAGGAAACACACCTTACACAGGAAGACATAAATAAAATAAACAATAAAAATTATACAACACTAGTAAGTTCCACCTATAATCAGAAGCGAAGGGGAGTAGCAATTTTGTGGAAAAACACTACTTTAATGCCTAAAATCATAAACACGTTCCATGACAACTCAGGAATGTTTTGTCTAGTGACAATATCTATCAATGAAATGATATATACATTAGTGAATATTTATTGGATACCAGGACTAGGTGTTACAGTGGCCAAACAACACTTAGAAGACATTGTACAATATACCAAAGGCAATTTAATCATAGCTGGAGATTTCAATTGCATTATAAAAGAAACTGACACAAATACTAAAACTACATGTAAGAGATCACCTTTAACAAAGTTGTTATCTGAGTTTGTTGAAACTTTTAATATAGTTGACATAAATGAGTATGCTATCCCAGATTCACTACTCTTTACACATTTTTCCCATAGACATAATACATACTCTGGAATAGACAGAGTGTACATAAAGGATTTAACCTCTAAATTAAATAAAGTCAAGACAATTTCATGTCCATTTTCAGACCATAACACCATAAAGTTTGAGATAGACTTGTGTTTCAAGAGAAGGATATCAGTAACAAGAATACCATCTTACATAACAAATCTCAAAGATTTTAAGGAATTTTATATTAAAGAGACACAAACCTTCCTAGATATCAATCTTACAAAAGATGTATCTGAAATATATATATGGGATGCAGTGAAAGCATACCTATATGGAAGAGTGGTGGGATGGTATAAAAATAAACAAAAACAGTGGAATAAGGAATTAATGGAATTACAGTCAAAAGTAGATAATTTAAAGCTTGATATTCAAAATGGAAACACCAACTTAATAAAAGAACTAGAAGATACTAATAAAAATACTCAGAGACGCTACACCACAAAACAATGATCAACTTAGAAAAATTAAACTATGTTACTATTCAATGAACCCTAAAAACCAACGAAGAATAGCAAATAGGACTAAAAAGATTATTAAAACAAATCAAATCAAGGAAATGCATAATATAGAAACCAAAAAGAAAGTATCTGATTTAGAAGGAATACTAGAAGCTTTTAGGCTATTTTTTCATAAACTTAATAATCAAAATGAGAAAACAGAAACACATTCAGCATTGAAAGCTTTTCTCAAAAACAATGTTAAAGTTAGGTTATTAGAGGAGCAGGTACAACTAATAGATAAACAAATAACAATGACAGAACTTCAAGCTGAAGTAAATAAGCTAAAATTAAACAAAGCTCCAGGTATAGATAATATCACCCCAGAAATGTTTAAATTACTATCAAATGAGGCTTTGCTGTTGTTATTGAATGTCTTTACATCAGTTAAAAATGGTAAAGACATTCCTCCTTCTTGGAAGTACACATTAATATCACCAATTCTGAAACAAAATAAAGATCCCAGTGAATGTTCATCATACAGACCCATTTCACTTCTTAATATAGATTATAACATTTTTATGGCAATACATGCTGCTCAAATAAAACAATTACTACCACGTTTGATAGAGGAGGATCAAACAGGTTTTATAAAAGATAGGAACACTTATGACAACATTAAAATAATTCTTTCCTTAATTGATTATATAAATGTCGCAAAAAACAAAATGAATGTTATTAGCTTAGACATAAATAGCGCATTTGATTCAGTGAACTGGGATTATCTGTGGTTAGTTTTAGAAGAATATGGCTTCTCAAACAACTTCACTTTGTTAATAAAATCATTATATGAAAAATCATTGGCTTATATAAAACTGGGATCTTGTCTGTCTAAATCTATTAAAATAACTAAGGGCACAAAACAAGGCTGCCCTCTTTCTCCGTTATTGTTTGCTAGTCATTGAACCCTTAACAAATAATATACGTATGGATAAAAATATTGAAGGAATACAACTAGACAACAGCCTAGAGCTTAAAATTCAACGTTTTGCTGATGATATTTTAATTACCTTAAAAAATAATAAAAGCAGTTTAAAAGCATTATGGGACTCCATTCAAAACTTTCAAAACTTTTCAAGTCTTAAATTTAATGAGAACAAAACAAATGTATTGCTTATAAATACTAATAAAAAAGATCTAAATAAAAAATACCATAAATATATCTCTATCGATAATATAATTAAATACTTGGGAATTATAATAACTAACAACCTAGATACTACAATTGAAACAAATTATAAAGAAACCTTAAATAATATTAAAAATCTAATACAAAGATGGAATAAATTCTTCTTTTCAATGGAAGAAAGGCTTTATATAATTAAAATGATCATATTTCCAAAAATTCTTTATGTCATACAAGCTTGTTCTTTGCCACCAGCTAAATCGCACCTAAAACAATTAAATGATTTAATGGTAAGATTCCTATGGTATCCAAAAACCAAGGATAGCTATGAAGTATCATCTAGATGATTGGGATATAGGTGGCATAGGTTTATCAGACATAGAAATATATTTGCATTCATCCATTATTAAAACAATATCATTATGGCTAAATGCAAAATATACATCAAAATGGAAGCTAGTTCATGAGAGAATCTGGTTAAAATCAGGATTTGTAGTAGCAAATAAGTATACAGATTTCATACCAAACAATTTTCTATGGCTGATGAAGGAATATATGATGATACATAAGAATAAAAATATAAGTTCCAAATACATTACTTATGCATTAAAAATTTTCCAAAATCTTATTAATAGCAATCCTGATATTAAAGCATGGTCATTTCTTTTATATCCAGTAGCATACACACACGGTAATATAATAACATTTAATATGGAAGTAGTCAACATGCTTAAAGAAAAGGGATTAATATATTGGCATCAATTGCTAAACTCTGGAAAACCTCTGACAATAGACCAGATCAAACAGAAATTAAATATGGAAGATAGCTCATGGTTACATGTACAAGAATTAAGACAGTATATATTAAGCAAACAAGAAACAATGCAACCATCAATAAGACAAAATGTTCCTAACCTTATAGAACATATAATATTACTAACAAATCAACCCATTACTGGAAAGGGATACTTATCATCTATTTATAAAACAAACAAAAAAATAAAAATGCATAATAATGACAAAATATGGAATTATTATAGATCAGTTAATGGACATGTGCCAAATGACAGAGATAAAAAACTAATTCTTCTTTCTCCAAAGCAGACATCACTTTCATTACATTGGAGACTTTTTACATGGCAATTCATACACAGATCTTATGTAACCCCTCATAAAATGGAACTTATGTTTAAGAAAAATATTGGCTGCTGGAGATGTGATTTATCAATAATAGCAGACTGGCAACATATGTTCTATGAATGCCATTTGATTAAACCATATTGGGATAAAATAAATTATTTTCTGCAAATGGTATTCAATGATAAATTCCAGATTTCCAAATCTATTATTTTGTTTAATGCACCCGTACCTGACTGTGTGCCAAGAACAAAATATGTAATCTTATGGACTCTCCTAGCTATTGCAAGGAAGAACATTACATCAAACTGGAAATCCAAAGCTTCTCCAACTTTTAAGCAATTCATGAATATGGTGTCCGCAGTATCGCAATTGGAAATGAACACTATTAAAGGAAGAACTGAAAGAACTACATCATTATACGTAGCATGGCAAAAAGTAACTGAAATACTGGAGAATAATGACTGCAGCAGATTATAATCAGGAAACAATTGTATAGAAAGTCAATTATATGTCAACAATAGACACCCTTGTAAATACTTTATTTTGGTTTTAATGTTTGATATCTGTTTAGAGGTTTTAGCCTACCTTTTTAAATAATTTGTAAATACTTCATTGTCATAAATAACCTGCATTCATGTTTTCTTGTTTTTGGAAATGAATAAAATTATTTAAAAAAAAAAAAAAAAAAAGTGGTGACCTGACATCCACTCACCTACCTATGAAAATAAGTGGTCAGTTCAGCAACACATTCACACACGCTTTCATCTGCCTTGCATCTATGCTCACGAAACTTTTTCCTATAAGTTTCAGGTGTTAGCTTAAAATATTCTAACAAATAATTCTTTATGGCATTATAGTTAAAACAGTCAATGTCAGATAATTTGGAAAGTACAGTTACAGCTTTACCATGGAGTAAGGGGGTCAGGCACCATTCCCAGAGCCTTTGGTCAACATCATACTGTTTGCATACCCTCTCAAACATATGAATAAAGCTATCAAAATTATCCCCCTCTAAACTACGGAAGAAATTTACTGATCGTCTGTGCTTCTGGGTTCCAGTTAGTCCTTCCCCATTACCTCCATGACTCTGGTGAAGAGTCAGCATCTCCTTTTCATGCTTCCTCTGCCTCTCCTTCTCCTACTCCTCAGCTTCCATTTCCAAATGCCTGGCCTCCAACTCAAGTCTCTTTAGCTCCAAATGGATTTTTAAGTCTTCTGCAGAAAGTTTGAGCTGTCACTCTCTGAGTATTGTACATCTCCATGGCCAGTCTGATCATCCTTCTGATTGCTGTTTTCTGATGCAGCTGTGACCAAAGCTGCAATCATGTCTGCCTTAGGTTTCCATGCACCAGTCCCTTAGCCTGGCACATCTCAGCTGACTGGCTCCTTGTCTGCTTGCCTGCTCTCCTTGACTAACTAAGCTAACAGAAGAAATAAAACAATTGTGATCTGAGCTCTGAATATTCACTGCGTGGCTGATTTATAGTACAAAAACATCTTCGGTGATCACTGTACACAAGCTACAGGAATTCACTATCCACACCACTACAAGCCAATTAGTATGCGATGTGGCTAACTCACCACTATCAGACAATTAATATTTGATGTGGATATCCCACCACTGCCAAACAATTAATATGTGATGCCCATGTACTGGCTGAGTAATCAAGGATCCTCAATTCTCACCACTAACAACAGTGGCGGGTGTGCACATTGGGAGGATAACAAGTACACACACAGTAAAGTACAGTTTCTTTTAACAGCACACAGAGATCACAGTCAGTCTTTCTCCCTTTCTCTCCAGATCCCCCAATAAGACTTCCCACTGGCACAGCTATAGAGTGGAGTCCTTAGCCAAGATTCCAAGCCAAGTCCTCCCAGCACTCCCTCTGTCCAACCAGTGCTTTATGTCCCTGCCCAAGTAGCTGACACACACAAGCACTTTGAGATATGATTTATATACAAACACACAGACACTCCTGGGGAAGTCTGGCACAGGTTCACTAGGTATGCCCCTTCTTCCCAGGCTATAAGGTAGTAATCCACTGCCACCAGAACCCCTGCTCATCAGCTACTATATGGCCCTTCTCAAAGGGTGACCAATCTCTCTGTGCAATAATACTGTTATCCAAATAGTAAGTGTGATCAGAACTTTTAAGGCTATTGGAGTGGTTTGGATAGTATCACTAAATGCAGACAAGTACTGTAGAGCTTAAATTATCTCTACACAGAACAGCCACAGTTGAAAGGTTTAAAAATATTTAATAATAAATAAACACACAAGGCAAATCTTCTGAATTCAACACAGTGCTAATCAAGAGTTCAGACACAGGAGCTTTAAAACAATACTGTAGGATAAACAAACCCAACAATTACGAACTGCACCAAGCCGTTTAATGCAAAGCTGAAAACAAGCTCCAATATACTAAGTGCTTTCACTATCAAACTAATGGCTTCTTCAGAGTAAAAGGAGCATCAAACCACATAGTTTAAATACACTCTGCATTTTAAAATAACCAATCACAACTCTTACATAATTAACATACATCACAGCATACATAATAAATATAACATATATAATATCACTCTTAACTTCTGTATAATACAATAACAATAATTAAGCTATTCCTCTCACAAAATTAAAAAAAAATAATACTAATAAGGACTTTATTTCAAAAAACATTATAAAATGCAAAATAAAGTGTATATGTTATATAATAACATAAATGTGATGAAATTAATTTAAATCAACGCAGACTTCAAACAACCATTGCCTTTAGCTTCAATATGGGCATAATAGAAATATGGTCGTTGAGTCCAGGTAAAACTGTAGTATTCAATACCACTTGCCATTTATATTCCAGGGACTCAACTCTAATGTTTTCATCACCCCCATGCCAAATAAACAACCATCTTGGAACTGCAGCAACACTGGGCATGGAATTGTTTTATTATATCCCCATACAGTCACATAGGGTCCATCATTAATATATCTACAATATCTACAAGCCCCGCATTTGTACATACGTGAGCATGTATATCTTTCTTTTCATCTTTCTAATACATTTATAATATTCATACCTCTTGAAAATGTTACTCGAAATATCTGCCCTAACTCCTTTTTGGCTTCTGCATCAAATGCTAGATCCCATGATTTCTTAACAACCTCAATAATTTGAGATGTCTGATGATTATATTTCAAAACTAGGGCTCTAGAATCAAATGATCTAGAATCAGGGAGTTCAGGTCCTTCAGTTGTACCAGTTATCCCACCTATATCTTTCAAAATAGGTGTAAATGATGTTCCCCTTCTTCCCATCACGTCATTTCTGACTGATATCAACAATTTCAATGGATAACCTCTGTTTAGAAACATCCTTATAAGGTTGTACATCTCAACTTGATATGTCATGTCATTACTCACGAGGCGAGACAAACAGACCATCTGCCCTTTAATCACACTTATACACTAATGCAAAGGAATACTGTAGGATAGTCTGTCATAATATAGAAAACAGCTAGTCTCATCTTATTATTTTCTATTTATGTCTAAGAGAAACAATGTTCTAAATAACTTACATACATACAGAGCAAAGGCAGAGTGCTGGTGATGTCATTTCTGAAGACAAATGCAAAATGCGATCTCTTTCTCTCTGAGATCTCGTAAATTGATAACATATCACTGCTGACTCAGTTTTGACACTTCTCTGGTTCCCAGGCTACAGAAACTCTAAATTTACATTTCTTAGTAAGCTTGCACCTGGCCAGGAAGCCACAGAAACAAAATATGTTATACATGTAAAACCTTGCAATTAACTCTGGTCTCAAAACAGTAGAAGGAATTCCATTGTCCAGACGTTCTGTCACTGAACCTTGAGATTAGTCATAAAATGTTTGACTTTATCAGCTTTCTTCCAGCAGGGTGTACTGTGGTTACATTTTGGAAGTTCAGAACATATAACACAGTTTTTCTTACATTTCAGTTTTCTTACATTTGTGAAACAGCCTGTGGATTATGTTAATATTTACAATGACATAGAATTAACTACAAAATTCTATCTAGCTGGGCTGGCAGCCTTTCAGTTTTTCACAGAAGTGCTTAAAGAGAAATTCAGTAGATGGCTACCTGAATGATGGCCATACCATGGTTATGTAGCAGTGACTAAAAGGTCTTTGGCATAGAAAAGCAAATTAAAAGAGAAAAATATATTTTATATTAATGAAAGTCTAAATAAGGCAGTAACAGAAGATTGAGTGTACAGCACAAAGCAATTAACCCCACTAGCCAAGGGTTTAATATGATATTCTAGAAAAATTGCTGCTGGTTCAGTGATGCCACCTTCTCCTGCTATCAGTGGTCAGTATGGGGATACTGAAGATTTTTGTGAGGCTTTAAATCCCAAAAAATTGAGATAGTTTACGATGGATTACTGATAGGAAATCATGAATTCTTCCACTGATAAGGTTTTCCTCATAAAGCTGTTGCAGGGTGTCATGTATTTTCTTATATGCGGAAGTAAAAGACTCAGGGCTGACTTTATGATAAAAGTCAGTATTATTAAGCATCCCTTTGATCTTTTGAATATATTTGTCAGTGGCTGTAACAATTATGCCCCCTCGCTTGTCAGTTCATGACCCAATGTGATTTATCTGAGCTCATGTCTCTGAGGGTTTTAATTTCATCTTTGTTCACATTGCAAAACTTTTTGTGGCGAGGTCTGCTGAGGGCTTTTCTGATGTCTGCCTCACATTTAGTCTCAAGAGCGCTCAGTCAGATTAAAGGTAGGGTGAAAATCATTTGCTTCTTTCTTGACTGTACCCTGCACTGGTTGTTGTTGTTGATGGTGTCTTTCACTTTTCATGAAAAAATACTTGCAGATTCAGTTTCTGCACTTACAGCTATAAGTAAATGATGGTATTTACTACCTTACTCCCGTCATGGGGAATAGAAGTCATGTCTTTATTGAGGACATTTCTTTCTACAACAGAGAAGGGTTTAGAAGAGTGGTTCCAGTCTTTAGTTTGGAATTTGGGAATCCTGTTGTTGTGTAACTGTTTATGAGCCCATTCAGGTCTCTCTTCCTTCGGTAGGAGCAGTCTCTGCTATGGTAAAAAGATGCTTGGTGTCCCTGCTGAGCAAATTATGCTCTCTGATTCTTCAGAGTGGAATTCAGATGAACATCCATATGCAGCCCTCTCCTGTAATGAATGTCCAGCTCTAAAGGAACAAACCCCCATGAGAAACCTGTAATGTATTCTGCATGAAGTGAACACTAGCATTAGGTTTCCTAGTAGGCAAATCTTGGTGATGTCCCATATAACTCTGGGCTGACCTAAGAGAAGAATTGCACTGTGTAGGGGGTGGTGGTATGCAGCTAAATGTTTAATCTTAATTTCTGTTTCTGGGGGACTGGGATGTTGTTTTATAAGAATGCATAATACTAAGTTTATCCACAGTCAAATAGATTGACTAGATAATCCACAAGGAAAGCTGCTGTCATCAAACATAAGTCTAGATGATTGCTTTCACAGATGTTTAGTATTTTTCCAGTAGTTCAAGGTTTATAAGCCTGCGGTGCAACTCAGTTGTGTCACTTTGTTAATAAATTTGTATAGTAGATCCATATCCTATAAGAGCCAATTGTTCAGCTAAGACTTTCAGAATTTTGATAAACCATCTTTCAGATGCTACTCATGCTCTTATTTCATTTTAAAGGTATATTTATAACAAAGGAAAAAGAGCAGAGGGGAGGTAAGTAAAGAGTTAACCAGTGGAAAAATGGGGATAGAAGCACTATAGTCAACCACCATAAAAAGACAAGAAAATATCCATATAAAACTGCTATACTAATCCAAACTGTTGTGGTCCACTGTAAAAAGGAATTTCAAAGTGGTAAATGTAGAATTTGGTTATACATTATTGTTCATCAGACACTAAAAACGTGAAATATAAACAAAGGTTGGGACCATGATAAACAAATTCTTGTTAGTAGAATACAATTACATCAGTATAGCAATATTGAGATGCCATTTAATTAATATATGTGGATACTGTAATTCTGCTAATGTGTCAGGTAGTAGTAATTTTTTTATATTCATGGAGTGGTTGATGTTTATTATAATACTGGCACAGAATATACTTAATTATCGAGAACTGTAAGCAGTGTCACTTCTACTTAAGAGTATAGGTCGCAATGAAGTATGGGTGCAGGAGTGAATTTTTGCTTTATGGTGATGGTTGCCATTTCTCCATGATTATGCAACCATATAGTTAATATATTTAAGTAAGGTGGTTATTGGGAGCAAAACCCCCTATATATAGGCATGTTTTTCATGGGTTCATAGGTTGTTACTAGGCTAAGGAACACTAAAGTCCTTGGGTCCTGAGTGTTATATGGGGGGTGACATGTTGGTGAACAGGTAGCTATTGATTTTTGGGGGTTAGAGTAATGCTTTTCTTATTGACAACCTCTGTCCATAGGGGAAATGGGGGCCAGACTGCAGGTAAATTTACTATTTCCCATCCAGTTGTCAATAGTTTGTTTGAATAGGATCAGGGATAAATTCTGTTTTACATGGATGGGCAGCCTATTCCATAGTGCAGAGGGGATCCTTTGGGACACATATCTGTCTCTCTTGTGCATTCTGTTTGTCACAAACAAAGTTCAGATCCCTAGATCTAGTTTTTCTGGTGCTGTTTGTTTTGCGCATGTGTAACACATCCATCAGGGCTCGGTCTGAGAAAGCCCTGTAAACCAGACAAAGATCCCCTTTTCTGCAGTCTTTAAGATATCAGTGTAGGACAGGGAATTCATGCCTTGAATTGTTCTAATGAGAAAACTTTGTGGTTGTTCCAGCTGTTGCAATTGTCTGGTTAAATAGTTGACAAAGGGGGCATTGTTTTCAATTATAGGTCTGATAAGCTCCAGGTAAAGTGGTACTATAACTTCCTTGGAACTGGATGCCATACTTTTAACTAGAAGTTGGACGGCATAGAATGATTCACTTAATAACTTAGCTACATGTTGGTCAAAGGCCAGATTGCTGTCTGCATATGCTCCCAGATTCCTTACTACTGGATCGCTTGTAAGGGGTGTTTTATTGATGGCGTAATTAACTTGGATTGACAGTTTCCCAAAGGGCATTATAATGCATTTTTTTTGGCATTGAATTTTAGGCCATGGCTTGGGCACCAGTCATTTGTCTGTGTTAAAGGAACTGGAAAGATGTGTGTCTGGGGGGAATCTATAATAGCTCCCAATTTACAGACATCTGAGAACTTAGTTTGCTAGAGGCCTTTAACATTAGCCTTGATTTCCAAGAAGTAGATGCCAAACATGAGCGGGCCCAGGACAGTACTCTGGGCTACTACGCTGGCGACCGGTCTCTTGGTGGAGGTGGTCTCACTGATCCTGACTTCTTAGCTCCTGTCTGTGAGCCACCCAACAATCCAGCGAGTTATGTAAGGAGGGTTTGTGCCCAACTCGGAGAGCTTGTCAACAATATCTGAGTGGTGTCTTGTATCAGATGCCTTAGACAAGTCAAGATATGCTGTATAACACTGCTTTTTCCATTGTCCATTGCCTTAGTGAACTTCTCAAATAAGTCTACCAGGTTAAGTAGGCATGGCCTTCCCTTAACAAAACTAGATAGGGATGTGCCTAGTGTGTTTAGTTTGCCAATGTCCTTGTTTATCATTTCCATGATAATTCATTCCATGGCTTTGCATATTAGGCTTGTTAGGTTGATGGGTCTGTAGTTACCTGGGTCAGTGGATTACCATCCCTTGTGGAATGGAATGACTGTTGTAATCCTCCATTCACTTGGAATATAGCCAGTTTCAAGGCTTTAGTTGAATAAAGCCTCAAGTGGCCCTGATAGGTCATGTTTTAGACCTTTCAGGAGGCAGCTAGGAATATTGTTGGCACTCATGGAGGTAGTGTTCTTGACTTTAGTGAGTGTTGCTAGTACCTGGCCCCTGTGAAAATCTGGGAGAAGTATGTTGGATGTGATTTCATCTGGTGGAGCTGGAGTGAGTGGGTGGTGAAGTATGAGTGGAAATTATCAACTACTAGATTTGCTATGTCACTCTGACTGGTGTAGGTAGTACCATTCACTACAAGTTCAGCACACTGTTGTGTGTTACCTCTAAGGTACTGAACGTAGTTGAATAAGGCCTTCTGACTGTCCTTAGCCCGTGAGGCTCTTCTGACCTCAAAATTAGCCTTGTTGGACTTAATTATTTATTTATTACATATGTTTACCAGGAAAGTCCGACTGGGCAGATACCTATTTTCAGCGGTGGCCCAGGGAGAAAAATTCCACATACAATGAATAAAATAATGTAAAAATTTACAGTATAAAGCATTCTATCAAAAGGGCAGTTAAATATGAAGTTACAATATGGTTAGAATATTAGACAGACCATTATGTAGAAGCCCTACTTGTAATTCATTTACATTTCAAAAAGAAGTTTATACAATGGTTACATTATAGAGAATAATCTTATACAGTGGTTACACTTATGATAGAAGCTAGAGAGCTTAGGAGAATGCTAGAAGGAGAAACAAGACAACAAAATACAGACGGTAATAAGTATAAATTCAAGAAAATTAGAAAGTTGACAGATTATACAAATAATAGATGGATAATTTTTGTTATCAATTTGCTATTCCATCAGTTGAATAGAGATACTTTATTCACATAAACTGAATATTTCTTCATGGGTTATAAAAGCAGCAACAAATTAGTTCCTTGTTTGGTTGTATGAGAGAGTACTTGTCTTTAAGGGAGTTGCTTTTCCTGATTTTGGCCACAAGTGTTTTATTTATAATATCTACTGTTTAGATGTTGATTCCACGAATGGGGGTAGCCTTGAATTTTGCCCTACTGTCAGTAAATAAGATGTAGTTTGCCTTTGAATAGTTTGTAACTGTTACTGGTTTAGCTGAATTTTCTGAGTTGATTTTTTTTTTTTTTACTTAAAATGAGACTGCTTTTGGTCTGACCTCACTAGTAAGGACGTGACACAGGGGCGTGCAGTAATCTCCAATGTTGGTGAGTACCAAATCCAGTATGTCTGATCCTCTTTTGGACCGTGGACTATCTGTTCAGAGCATTTGTTAATACAATCCTGGAAGCATTGTGCTTTTGAGTCTGAGGCAGTGTATGTTTCACAGTCTACAGAAGGACAGTTAAAGTCATCCATAAATAAGGTGTTTGGTTGGACGGTGAATGCATCTAGTAGGTTTAAATAAGAATCAAGAGACTCTAGCAGCATAGATAGTGCCTGTTACGTAGCCATGGTATGGTGAGGGACCTTATCTATGGTGACTTTCACGTGGATGAACTCCATGGCATCATCCTGTTTAACTAGCCTGGAAGTATGTTTGTTGGTAATGTAGATTAATATACCTCCACCTTTGGCCCCAGTCTGTGCAGTTGTTGGTCTAAAAGTGTTTAATGCACTGTAGCCTTGCATTTCTGGAGTACTTTCTATGCCTTTAAACCAAGTCTCAATCACAGCACAGATGCCTACATTCTTCAGAGTGAAGAGAGCCTGTAGGGTGTAGACATTTTTTTTAGGTTCCAAGCATTGAGCAGTAACACCTTAAGGTTTCTTGTAGACTTTTTCACTATGTTGGTAGTTTTATACTATTCACATTTGGTTCCAAAATACCTAAATCATCTATTTTCCTTTTTTGTTGCATCTTTTTTCCCCCTCTTATTCTTTTCTCTTACTTCTCACCATTCCTTCAATATATTCACTTATTTCTGCTCTTGCTATTTCCCAGTTTTAATCAACATCTTTCTCTTCTTCACTTGTTTGTATCTGAATCTTTTCTACTACTGTTCCTTCTTCTTGATCATTTTATTCACCTCGAGTCATATTTCTTTCACTTTCCTCCTCACTTTTCAGTAACCATTTTATAGTCTTCCTGATTTTCTATATATTGCCTTTCCTTGCTCTCAGTTTCTTTTTCTTGTACCCTTTATTTTTCCAACATACATATTTAAATCAAAAATAATAAGACTCGTTGCATTTCCTGTAAAATCATCTAAAATGTCTAACTATATGGCCTCCCCACATTGCCTACTTCTTTTTGTGTATTCCTGACCCAAATGTTTTTCATCCTCACAATAGAAGCAAGGCTTTGGTTGGCCCCAGTACCTATCATTTGCACCATTCCCTTTCAGCATTATATTATTTGAAATATGCTTTCATTTTCCATCCTGCATATCATATATTTTGTTTTATTGTGCACATTATCACATATTGCCAGAAAATAAGAGTTTCAAGTTCAAATTCCTCCATTTCTGAAGTTTTGAATTACAGACTCCATTTTTAATGGCAAACCAAAGTACCAAAAATAGACATTCCAAGGTAATATGTTATTTGTTTTCTTTTCTTTTTTTTCCTAGTTTCACCCATAAAGTGTTCTGTACCTGGAAAAGTCTAAAAAGTTTCTTCACAAAAGTATTCCAATCTCAGAAGTATCAGTGCTGTTATGTCTCTTAATGTAAATCCTAATGGCAATATAATATTTTCCATTAATGTCATACCTGTCAATAGTAGCACTGGCTTTACTTGATTCTTTTTCTGAAGCTTGTGTCAAATGCCTGATTTCACATCCTAGACTTTTCTTGTTCCTTGACTCTCAACACCAGCACGTTTTTTCTTTACTTCATTATTGTCATCCACACTACCCACTTCCAGAGGAATATCCTTAAACTAATTACAATGTCAGGCAAACATGTCTGTGTACCTTCGGCCGTTGTATTCCACTTCCCTATGATATTATTGACTATGTCATTCAAATGGTCCTCTAATAATAGATCCATCACAGCAGTCCAGCTCACCACTTTCATCCATTTTATTCTCCTTCCTTCATTAAATTTTCTGATGCTTCTTTATCCAGACTTCTGCTTTCCAGCTCTGTAACTAGGATTTGGTGTCACTCTAATTTCCTTGCCAAAAATGCTTTAACAACAGTATGTGTGCACTGCTTCCTCCATCTTGGAATTATCCAGGCACTAAGAACATCCCTCTGGTGCCGCCTAGTGCTCAAAAATAGTAAAGAAAGTTCCTTGGTGCCCTGGCCAAATTTCCCCTAGTCAATATTAATACCAACTCCAGTCTCCTCCGAAAATCAGTCATTGGTCTACAGGGACTAACCTGGTCAACAAGGTGTACATAAATAAATATAATTGTTTTGTTTCCATAAGCTTTATTTTTTTAAAAGTTTTTTACTGAGAATTTTAATTTGGATAATTGGTGTGAGTATGATTTCAGCTTGGGTAATTTTATTAACTGTTTTAGTATGTAGAAACATTTTTTCCAAATTAGGAGGTCTGAATTTTATTGTTTAGATTTGTAAAGTGAGTTTTGCATGAAATCAGGATTTATTTGAACCATCTACTAGTTCATTTAGTTTTATTTCCACCTGCATGGAGCACTACAGTGTTCATATTTTAGTAAAAAAAAAAAAGTTCTACATTTTAAACCTTAGCAAACTGTTTTCTGCAGTGTATCAAGCAGTTGCTACAGTTTAGACCACAAAAAGAGTGCTATAGCAATCATGTTTGACTGCAAATGCAATACCTGCTTTTAAAAGCCAATATTGCATTAGATATTGGCTGACCGCACCCTCCCTGACACTATGCACCTGGGACAGTTTCGCTCTTGCTCTACCCTAGCTAAGATAGCTACACTTTACTACTGCCTCTGTAGCCAGTTTGTTAAAAAATGGGCATCCTGAGACAAAGTAGAAGTTGTCTCATGTTTTCTGACAACCACCTAATTCTCAACCAGTCTGATACAGTATCTGAGAGATGTACATATACACACTTTCTGGTGGCAGGGTTCTCTCATACAGCCTCTACAAATCTGAAATAGGTTGCCAGAAACTCCCCATACAACTCACACCACTGCATTTCTTTAAACTCTCTTCAATGGCTTGAACTTCCCCAGTTTCTGCTATCTTATCAATTTCATATGCTACAATCTATTCTTTATAAACCCTCCTTCTGTCCATCTCTATCTTCCGTAGTCTCCATCTACATCCCATCCCAGACCCTCCGTACTTCTAACCAACAATTACTTGGTATCTACCACCCAAAAAGGTCAGTAGGCAAACTACTCTACAATCACTCCCTTGCCCATGCTTGGAACAAACTTCCCCTTGACTTACGTTCAATCTCCCACACCTCACACTTTAAAAATGAACTAAAAGCTTATTTTCTCAATTCCAGAACCTGCCCTTGCCATGAACCCTACCTAGTCTTCCTTCCCTTTATGTACCATCAAAAGGACCATACTTAGTACCTCATTACACCTCTCTCTCCAGTGTGTCTACTATGCATTTGCACAATTTTATACAAACAAAAAAATGTTAATTGTTGACCTATTGAACTATATCAGTGTAAAATTGTTACTTAGCTTCTTTTTAATGCAACTTTAACTTTATGCATGTATCCCAACATATGTGAATTGTTTTGCTATAACTGCTATTATATCAGTATTGTTTAAAATTGTACTTGTTTTAAAATGTATTACTGGAGCTTTTCTCCTTGGGTCTCCACTGAAAATGGGCCACAAGCCCAGTTGGACAAACCCGGTTAACAAATGTCAATAAATAAAATAAATAAAGAAACTCTTAGTACAACACAGTGCAATATCTGTCACACACACTACAGGATAAATGCATAGGCCCACATATGCTGAGAATATTAAAAATAATCTGCCCAAACCAAAACTTTAAAGGCCGTTCAGTTGTAATAATTACGATAAGTATCCTCAGCAACTTCAAAAACACACTGTGATGCCCATGCACTGGCCCAGTAATCAAGGAGCCTCAATCCTAACTACTAGCACCAGTGAGGGGTGTGCACATTGGGAAGGATAACAAGTACACACACAGTAAAGTACAATTTCCCTTAAGAGCACACAGAGCTCACAGTCAGTCTGGGGCTGGTTTCTCCCTTTCTCTCCAGATCCCCAATAAGACTCCCCAGTGGCACAGTTATAGGGTACAGATCTCAGCCTAGTGGTCAAGCCAAAACCTCCAGCACCCTCTCTGTCCAACCAGTGCTTCGTGTCCCTGCCCAAGTAGCTGACACACACACATAATGAAAAATACATGGATCCCAGTCTCTCCACTTGTAAAAAACTAAATTTTAATTTAAAGTGCGTTAAAATAGCGTTACACTTTTCGTCAAGACTAATGTCTTAACTTCTTCAGAAACTTTTAAACAATATCACAAAGCACTATTTATAGTGTAGCTGTAACAAGCATTCAATAATCCATTTAATGTCTTAAAGACATATGCTATGAATTTTAACATTCTCTTCGGGGCATTTTTATTTTGTTAATATACCCTCTTACACGATTATACTCACTTGGACTAGTATAGTTTTAACACTGTCATTTACACTATTTAAAACCATATATATATATTTTAATAAGTACTATTTAATGGTGCAATAAGTAAAATGTAAAAATATATAAATACTACACATTTCAATATAGTTAACAATGCGTTTGACCCAAATGCAATAAAAATGTATATATTTAGTAACTATAAAATTAATGTTAATATAAAAATAAATATTAATATAGAAATTAATATAAAAATTAATCATTTAATTAATTTAATCAAAATAAATTAAATTAAATTCCAATAAGATAAACATTTATCCACCAATAGATATGTACACATAAAAAGGCATTCAAACATGTAAAAATGTGTACATATAAGCTTTTAAACATGTAAGCATATAAACATATACCATATAAACATACAGCTCCCAGAATTCTATTGAGCCCATTTTTAACCCACACTAGGGAAGAATTTACTCCATCATCTCAATCTAAAATTCTTATAACCAACTAGTTTTCGTTAATATTGGTATGTATGATAATCTAGATAAAAAAGTTTTTGACTTCACTAGCATTACCTAACTAGGTTTTTCAACCTTAATATGCACATAATGGAGCTCATTTAATGATTATTGAATGCTTGTTACAGCTACATTATAAATAGTGCTTTGTGATATTGTTTAAAAGTTTCTGAAGAAGTTAAGACATTAGTCTTGACGAAAAGTGTATCGCTATTTTAACGCACTTTAAATTAAAATTTATTTTTTTACGAGTGGAGAGACTGGGATCCGTGTATTTTTCATTTTGGAAGTTTTTGGAATATTTTCTTGAGCTGACACACACATACTTTGAGTTATGAGTTATATACAAATACATAGACACTTCTGGGGAAGGATAGCACAGGTTCTCCAGCTATGCCCCCTTCTCTCCAAACTATAGGGTAAAAAGCACTGCCACCAACCACTATTTATTAGCTACTAATAAGGTCCTTCCCAAAGGGTGCCCAATTTTATTGTACAATATTATTATCATCCAATTAGTAAGTATGATGAAAAGCAAGGCTATTGGAGTGGCTTTGTACAGTATCACCAAATACATGCAAGTACTCTAGAGCTTAAATTATCTCCACATAAAACAGCCACAGTTGAAAGGTTTAAAAATATTTAATAATAAATAGTAAAAACACACAACAATACTCATCAATTCACCACAATGACAATAAAGTGTTCAGAAATCACAGGAAAAATGCTTTAAAAATACTGTAGGATAGTCTGACATAAATCTAGAAAACCGCTAGACTAATCTGGCTATATTCCTATCTGGCTCTAAGAGAAATCATTGTTCTAAATACTACTAACATACAGAGCAAGCAAGTGCTGGTGAGTGGATGTTCTTACTAGATCCAAGATAAGATACAAAATGCTCTAGCTTTTTCTCTGAGAAAGCCTTAAATTGATAATACACAGTACTGCTGGCTCATCTCAGATTACATCATTTTTATCATTTCTTCTTTATTTTCCAGGCTAACAGAAACTCAAAATTTGCATTTCTTTTTTGTAATCTGCACCTGCAGGAAGTCACAGCAATAAAATACATTTTACATGTAAAACCTAGTAATTATCTCTTTGCCTAAAAACAATAGAAAGAAATTCCAGCCAAGACATCCTGTCTCCAAGCTTGAGATCAAACACGGTTATAAAATTCTTTGCTCATTGGCTTCCTTCCAGCAGGTTGTACTGTGGTTACATTTTTGAAGTTCAGCATACAACACAGTTTCTTACATTTAGTTTTCTTACATTTGTAAAAACAAACCTGTGGATCATATTAATATTTACAGTGACATATAATTATTTACAAAATTCTATCTAGCTAGGCTGGCAGCCTTCACATATCCCCCTCCCCCCAGAAAACTCAAGCTAGTTTTTCAAGTGACCCTTGAGAAATATTGCTTGAGTGGGTTAGGTCTGTCTGAATATATCTTACCACATTCCTTGTCTTGAAAGCCCATCTGTGTTGGCATTGCTAATTCCACTGTGGTGCTGCACTGACATATCATATGCTTGCAACCCTAGGCTCCACCTTAATACCTTTGAATTTTGCTGTCTGACTCAATGTAACCATGTTGAGGGATTGTGATCTGTAATTACAGTGAATTTTCTTCCATACAGATAAGGCTGAAGTTTCTGCTGTGCCCACACTATGGCTAGACATTCCTTTTCTACATCTGCATAGCATTCCTCCCTGTGTTGGACCCTATGACTGAAATAAACCACTGGGTGCTGTTCACCCTCTGAAAAAATCTGGCTAAGTACAGCCCCCACCCCATGGTTCGAAGCATCCACCTGCACAACAAATTCTTTGCTGTAATCTGGACTGACTAACATAGGGAGTCCTTCCAAAGCTTCTTTAAGCTTCTGGAATGCCTGCTCACATGCTGGGGTCCACACTACCTTATCTGGCCTGTTTTTTTCTTGTTAGGTCTGTGAGGGAAGCATAAGGCGCCAGAAGCTGTTGAAGACTGGGGGGGTTCAGATGAGACAGGCACTTAGTGATCTAAAAAGGGCAATTTTTTATAACTATTTGCTACCACAACATAGGTTCACTTGGAGAACATTTTAAGCTTAGCCAACTCCCTTTTGGTGCTTGAGGAAACATTTTCTGATTGGTCTTGCCTATCCCATGGCTAATAATTGTATATTAGCCCTAGTAAGAATAACTATGATCATTCCATAGATAATTTGAGGGGACTCATGTAAGGGATGCAGCATTTAGGAACTGGGTCTATCCATTAGTGGCATGAGGGGCAGTCCTGGAGTACATTTTCTATTACCCATCATTAGATCCAAGTTGCATTTGAATATGGATGAATGAGCTTTGTTTTATTTTTATGGATAGTCTGTTCTGGAACAGTGGTAGCATCTGTGATATATCTCTGTCTCTCCACAAAATTCAGTTTAGATGCCTGGACTGAGTATTTCTGATGCCATTTGACTTGCTGATGTTCAGTAGGTCCTTCTGTATTAGGTCAGAAGATGCCTTATATGCCAGACATGTCACCTCTAAGCACTCTATAGGATACTGAGTATGGTAATAAACCTTTGAGGTGGTCCATGTAAGACCTATTGTTTAGGACTTGTATCCAATTGTTGCATGGGGCTGGACAGATACATGCCAAAGTGGACATTGTACAAAATGATTGACCTAAAGAGAGCTTTGTAAAGGGGGACAAAAGCATCTCTAGATCTAGACCCAATCAATTTGTTTATAAGCTGTGCAATATAGAAAGGCTTTCTTATGACTCTGGGCACATGTTGGTCAAATGTTAGGTCACTGTACACACAAGTTCCCAAATGCCAAACAACTGCATCAGTTCTCAGAGGGCATTGTCATGATTTTGACACCAGTTATTGTTTGGGATAAACCTTCCTGCATGATGGTAATTTGGGGATTCAGTAACTGCTTCTAGATTGTAGTCATCTCAAACTTAGTCGGCCAAAGCCCCTTGGTATTTTCTTTTACATTTGAGATGTATATGCCAAACAGAAAAAGTCTTGAGCACTGAACCCTGGGGGACTCCATTGGTGACTGGTCTCTTCCCCTGTTTTGATCTCCTGCATCCTGTGAGGAAGTTGGCAATCCAGCTAGTGATACAAGTGATTGCTCTTACATTATTTATCTTTACTGATTGGTTTACTGATTAGGGGATTGTGTCAAAAGGCTTGGCCAGGTCAAGATAATGTGGCTTTTTACCTTCATCCATTGCTTTGGTAACAAGAATAAAGCTTAAAATTTACCCATGATTTTGAGCCTTTTGCACTTTCCTATGGGCTGTTTTCAAACACATTTTAGGGTCATGCATACATGTATACATTCTTTGATTCACCTTCTTGATTGTATTAAATTATATTCCTTGTATAATACAGCACATGTTGTTAGATTGTGTTTTAAATTTGTAGTTTTGAACAGTCTTCTAGTAAGCAAGGAAACAAAATTTATGAACCAATGACAAAACTACCCATTTCAGAAAATTTCAACCATAAAAGTTCAGTAAATCCAACAGACAGTTTCAGGGTAAAGGTGCCAGGCAGTGCTAATGCAGAATGCAGATAAACTTCAAACAAATCACCAAGTACCACCACAGCTCCAAAAGTTTTTGATTTTTAGGTTACAATTTGTTTTATTGAAATAAAGCAGTCAAGGTAGTAAGCGCTTTCGGATTACATCCAAACCCTTCATTCAACCATAAAAGGCCACTCAGACTTCTGTAATTACAATCTACCAATATCAGTGAACATGCAAAATGTCTGCAGAAGTAAGGTATATGAATAATTCCACATTAAAAGGATCTCTAACTAATGAAGAGGCTGTTGATAGGAAACGACTTTATATTTCATTGTTTCATCTACAAATAAAGTGTCTGTTGCCCTTGAAGAATAAATTGCCTATGTTACATTAAAAAATGATAAACTAGTAATATTGCAATAGGGAATGAATGACAAACTGACAACAGGTTTATAGTTACTAGGTAATTCCTCCAAAGGAGGACATTCACAGGACTGCAGCATCCACTTCCTTTAAAGTGCAACACAGTACAGTATCAATGATCCATTTGCATGCTGTGGGAGTAGAACCCACAGCCTTCTGCATCAAAAGTAAGGCTACTACCTGTCATACTATTAACAATGCAAACAGACTCGGAATAAGCAGCACTAAACTTCTCATCCCCTGAAGCTCTCAGTAAAATATTTTATTTATGTAACATTTGCTTACCTGGGAAATCCAACTTGGAGCAAAGCCAATTTTCAGCAGAGGCCCAGGGAGAAATGCTCCAGACGTATGTCTTTGTAACAAGGGAAGAAACCAGAGCACCCAGAGGAAACCCACACAAACACAGGGAGAACAGACAGACTCCACACAGAAGGCACCCCAGCCAAGAATCAAACCAGAGAAACTCTTGCTGTGAGGCAACAACACTACCACTGCACCAACCACTTGACACAACTAAATTTGTCAGTTTCACAGCAGAAGAAATCTGGAAAAAGCCAACATTTATTTGGGGGGGGGGGCAAAGGCCCAAAACCAGGGACACGTTTTAAATATTGATTTTATAATCTTAGAACATTGCTAAAATATTGTTTTGTGTTACCATGTGTTTCCAAAAAATATAGGATAACTGAAACTTAAAGGGCTATCATTATTTAGTGAATTTCATCCTCACTGATTTGCCAGAAAACCACAAATATTAAGAGGAACAGACCAAAAGTATGAGCCAAATGTAATATTCTGTGAACATTTAGACAGTTGAGAGCTATGGACTCAACTCCCTGAATATCACAAGTGGTGGTATGGCTAGAGAATGCAGGCTCCTGTACCTAAAGTACAGGGTTTGAGCCTGGGTAAGTCTAACCACCAGCTATAAGTAATTGAGGCATTTTACACACACACACATCAAAAGCAGCATAACAACATAACACACAACGTCTTAAAACAGCATATCAATGGAACACATACCTTCCTAAAGAAGCATAACAACGGGACACACACACAACTTTCTAAAGCAGCATAACAATGGAACACACACACACACACACACACACACACACACCTTCCTAAAGCAGCATAACAATGGGACACACACACACACACATGCCTAAAGCAGCATATCAACGGAAAATGCACACACCTTCCTAAAGCAGCATAACAACGGAACACACACACACACACACACACACACACACACACACACACACACACACACACACACACACACACACACACACACACACACACACACACACACACCTTCCTAAAGCAGCATAACAATGAAACACACACACACATTCCTAAAGCAACATAACAATGGAGCACTTCCCTACCTTCCTAAATCTGCATAACAATGGATGGAGCACAGCCCCACCTTCCTAAAGCAGAATAATAGAGCACAGCCCTACTTTCCTAAAGCAGCATAACAATGGAGCACAGCCCTACCTTCCTAAAGCAGCATAACAATGGAGCACATCCCTACCTTCCTAATTCTGCATAACAATGGATGGAGCACAGCCATACCTTCCTAAAGCAGCATAACAATGGATGGACCACAGCCTTGGGGAAAACCAAAACACATAAAATCTCTCCTTACCAGGCAGGTTTGATGTGATGAAAACCTCTCTCCTTACCGAGCAGGCTTGTAATGAAAACCAAAACACATAACCTTACCAAGCAGGCACACACAATCTGTTCTTACCAAGCAGACTTGATGTGATGAAAACCATAAAATCTCTCCTTACTGAACAGGCTTGATGTGATGAAAACCAAAACACATATCCTTACTGAGCAAGCACACACAAAATCTCTCCTTACCGAGCAGGCTTGATGTGATGAAAATCATAAAATCTCATCTTACTGTGCAAGCTTGATGTGATGAAAACCAAAACACAACCTTACAGAGCAGGCTTGATGTGATGTGGAACATAGTTATTTCCACACACATTTTTTAAACTTACATTAGCGTGCAATGCATGCATGAGTCCTCCATTGGGTCTGGGTCTTGAAGCTGTAAAAGTGGGGGGGCTCCCTCCCTCCCCCTCACTCTATGGTTCTGGCACCCATGGAGGGGAGCAGCTATGGTACTATAACTGGGGACAAACTTTCTGTAGTACCCTGCTGTCCTAAGAATGCCCTCACCTGCTTTTTGGTAATGGGTGCAGACCATGCCTAAATGACTTCCACTTTGGCAGGTTCTGGCCTGATCTTACCACTCCCCTCTCTATGTCCCATGTAGGAGACCTCTGCCATACCCACCTTACATTTGCTGGGCTTAATGGTCAACCCTGCTCGCTGTAGTTTGCCCAGCACCTCCCTGACATGCTGAAGGTGCTTTTGCCAGGAATGGCTGTAGATGGCAATATCATCTAGGTAAGCAAGGGCAAACTCTCCTGCTCCTGCTAGGATATGATCTATGAGCCTCTGGAAAGTTGCTGGGGCATTTTTTATCTCAGAGGGCATCTTTGTAAACTCATACAAGCCGAAAGGAGTCACAAAGGCTGACCTCTCTCTAGAACTGTAAGTCGAGGGCACCTGCCAGTAACCCTTAGTAAGATCAATGGTGGTAAGATACTTAGCCATACCCAGCTTCTCTATGGCTTCATCTGTTCTAGGCATGGGGTAAGCATCTGATTCTGTGTGACTATTTAATTTCCTGTAGTCCACACAGAACCTGGTGCTGCCATCCTTCTTTGGCACCAGCACCACTGGGGAGGCCCGGGGACTGTTGGACTCATGAATTACCTCTAGTTCCAACATTTCCTGTATCTCCTCCCTCATAGTTTGACTCTCTCAGGCACCCTGTAAGGAGTCTGCCTAACAGGCCTTTGGGGTCCTGTATCCACCTGGTGTTGCACCAGGTGGCTGCACCTTGGTTTTCCAGTGAACATGTCCCCAAACTCCTGTAACACTGCTCAGATTTCTCGAACCTGGATAGGAGATAGCTGCTGGGATATTGCTTCCCCTTCCACTGAGGTGTCAGTCAAGCCTCACTGAGGAAATCAGTCACCAGATCTCCCTCAGACTCCTCCTGAAATCCAATGCAAATACTCAGCACAAGGGCCCTTCCTATCATGGTAAGGTTTCATCATGTTAGCATGGTAGAAATTGTGCTCCTGTCTCCTGCCTAATAGTTCTACCATGTAGTTAACATCACTGACCTTCTTTACCACCTTGTAGGGTCCCTCCCAGGCTGCTTGCAGCTTGTTGTGTCTAACAGGAATGAGAACCATTACCTGCTGCCCTTCAGCATACTCTCTAACTCAAGTATTCCTGTCATACTAGACCTTTTCTGTTGTTGGGATTCTGACATGTTCTCCTGGGCCAAGTCCATGAGTTCCCTGAACCTTGTCCTGAGGTTTAGGTCATATGCCACAACAGACTGCTGGTGAGAGTCACACACACCTTCCCCCTCATCATGAATTAAGTCTAGAGGCCCCCTTACCATATGCCCATACAACAACTTAAAGGGTGAAAAACCTGTGGATTCCTGGGGAGCCTCTCTGTAAGCAAACAACAGATGGGGCAAGTATTTGTCCCACTCCCTCTTAAACTGGTCTGCAAATGCTCGTAGCATGAACTTGATTGTAGAGTTTAACCTCTCAACAAGACCATTAGTCTGAGGATGGCAGGGGTGGTCTTCAGGTTCTTCACCCCACAGTACTTCCACAGACAAGCCAGCAGATCTGACATGAAATTGGCACCTCTGTCAGTCAATATTTCTTTTGGGAAACCTACCCTGCTGAAAATCTTTAACAAAGCATTTGCCACCTTTTCTACCTCAATGGAAGACAAAGCCACTGGCTCAGGGTATCTTGTAGCGTAATCTACTACCACTAGGATATACTTTTTCCCTGTGGAACTTGGGGTACACAGAGGCCCCACAATATCTATAGCTACCGTCTGAAATGGCTCCTCAATCACAGTCACAGGCTCTGGAAATCACAGGCCAATAGAAGTTCTGCATAATATGTCTCTTTTTATGTTTTATGCCCATATGACCTGCAAAGGGAATATCATGGGTTATGACTAGAAGTGCCAGATGGTAGGCTATAGGCACTACCAACTGCTGTATTCTCTCACTTTCTAGCCCTTCCTCAGGGGTCCACTCTCTGTACAGAAACCCTTTGTCCCAGTATACAGAATCCCCCTTCCCATGAGAATCAGATGCCTTACTAGCTACCAGTCTCAGGCTTTGTAATGCAGGGTCTGAGAGTTGAGCCTCTCTCAGCTCTCTCTTTGTAACCCATACCAGCTCCCCTTCCACAGAAAGTCTGGTATCCTCTGACAGTGGTGCCTCACTGTCAGCCTGGGTACTACTACTCACCTCTACCCTTGCAGTCACTCTGTCCAAGGGAATATCAGCACCAACAAGCAGTTGTGGCTCATCTTCAGTCTCACTGCTACAGGGTAGCCCCCTTCCTGAAGTAACCACCTCACTAGTCCTGACTGCAAGTGTGCAGTCTCTCTGGGTCTCTCCCAGGCTACCAGACTGACATGCTTGTCTCCAAGCCTGACTGCATGTAACTGCATGAGCACATGGTACTGCATTATCAAACTCCTTCTCTATCAGGACATCTGCAGGATGGTAGTTTAGTACCTATGTTGTCACAAGACAACCTACTATTGACATTTTCTCTTTCCCACTTACTGGCTCTCACCTTTTGTTCCCCACCTTGCCTCCATGGACATCTATATGCCACATGGCCTCACTGGTTGCATTCAAAACATTTAACCCTAGGTCCTGGATGTGTACCTGGACTAGTGGCGTCCCCTGCTAATGGCAGATTCTGTTGGAGCAGTCTGGGCTGCCCACCATGGGTTCCTTTAAACCCATGAGCAGCACTGGGTGTCCCTTTCCTGTGCAGTGATACCCTGCTTGCTAGGTATAGGTCTCCCTTCTTCCCCAACTCATCTACAGTAGAGCATTGTCTCTCAGCTAACTAGACCCTCATGTCATCCGGCAAAGTGCTAAGGGCTTGCTCCCTCACCAAAAGGTCTGCCAGCTCTTCAAAAGTGGTGACCTGACATTCACTCACTCGCCTATGAAAATATGTGCTCAGTTAAGCAACACATTCACACAGACTTTCATCTGCCTTGCATCTATGCTCATGAAACTTTTTCCTATAAGCTTCAGGTGTTCACTTAAAACATTCTAGCAAACAATTCTTAGCAGTATAATTAAAAAATTCACAATCAGAGACAGTACTGTTACAGCTTTACCATGGAGTAAGGGGGTCAGGAACCGTACCCAGAGCCTTTGGTCAGCATTATACTGTTTATATACAGTCTCAAACATATGAATAAAACTATCAAAATTATCCCCCTCTGTAAATTGTGAAAGACATTTACCGACCTTTTGTGCTTCTGGAGTCTGGTTACTCCCTGTTCCATTACCTCCATGACTCTGGTAAAGAGTCAGCATCTCTTTTTCATGTTGCCTCTGCCTCTCCTTCTCCTCAGCTTCCATTTCCAAATGCCTGGCCTCCAACCCAAGTCTTTTTAACTCCAGATGGATTTTTAATTCTTCTGCAGAAAGGTGGAGCTGTCCATTCTCTGAGTGTTGTACATCTCCACAGCCAGTCTGATCGCCCTCCATGTTGCTATCTTCTGATGCAGCTGGGACCAAAGCTGCAATCAGGTCTGCTTTAGTCAGGTTTCCATACACCAGTCCTTTAGCCGGGCACATCTCAGCCAACTGGCTCCTTGTCAGCTTGTCATACTCCTCTGCTGACATGCTTGCCTGTTCTCCCTGACTAACTAAGCTAACAAAAGAAATAAAACAATTGTGATCTGAACACTGAATGCTCACTGCATGGCTGATTTTAGAGTACAAAAACACCTTCAGTGATCACTGCACACAAGCTACAGGAATTCACTATCCACACCACTACATGCCAATTAGTATGTGATGTGGCTAACTCACCACTATCAAACAATTAATATCTGATGTGGATATCCCACCACTACCAAACAATATGTGACACCCGTGCACTGACCCAGTAGTCAAGGAGCCTCAATCCACACCACTAGCCCCAGTGAGGGGCATGCACATTGGGAAGGATAACAAGTGCACACACAGTAAAGTACAATTTCCCTTAAGAAAGAGATCACAGTCAGTTTGGGGCTGGTTTCTCCCTTTCTCTCCAGATCCCCAATAAGACTCTCCACTGGCACAGCTATAGGGTTCAGATCTCAGCCTAGTGGTTAAGCTAAAACCTCCAGCACCCTCTCTGTACAGCTAGTGCTTTGTGTCCCTGCCCAAGTAGCTGACACACACACACACACACACTTTGAGATATGAGTTATATACAAACACACAGACACTCCAGGGGAAGGCTGGCACAGGTTCTCCAGCTATGCCCCTTCTCTCCAGACTATAAGGTAGAAATCACTGCCACCAACCACTATGTATCTGCTACTAGTAAGGCCTTTCCCAAAGGGTGTCCAAGGCTATTGGAGTGACTTTGTACAGTATCACCAAATACTTGCAAGTACTCTAGAGCTTAAATAATCTCCACACAAAGCAGCCACAGTTGAAAGGTTTAAAATATTTAATAATAAATAATACAAACACAAGACAGTAATCATCAATTCAATATATTGTCAACAGAGACTTCAGAAATCACAGGAAAATGCTTTAAAACAATACTGTAGGATCATCTGACATAAATGTAGAAAACAGCTAGACTAATCTGGCTATATTCCTATCTGTTTCTAAGAGAAATCACTGTTCTAAATACCTCTTACATACAGAGCAAGAAAGTGCTCGTGAGTGGATGTTCTTACTGGATCCAAGAACAAGATACAAAATGCTCTTTCTCTCTGAGAAAGTCTTAAATTGATAATAGACAGTACTGCTGACTCATCTCAGATTACATCATTTTTATCACTTCTCTTTTAGTTCCCAGGCTAACAGAAACTCAAAATTTACATTTCTTTTTTGTAATCTGCACCTGCAGGTAGCCACAGCGATAAAATGCATTTTACATGTAAAACCTAGAAATTATCTCCTGTCTAAAAACAGTAGAAAGAATTTCCAGCCCAGACATCCTGTCTCAGAGATTGAGATCAAATACAGTTATAAAATTCTTTGCTCATCAGCTTTCTTCCTGCAGGGTGCACTGTGGTTACATTTTTGAAGTTCAGCATATAACACAGTTTTTTTTACATTTAGTTTTCTTACATTTGTAAAAACAAGACTGTGGATCATGTTAATATTTACAATGACATACAATTATTTACAAAATTCTATCTAGCTAGGCTGGCAGCCTTTACACATACTACCAAAGCAACACCCACCGTGACACACACAGCCTCAACTCAGCGTCATTACACCTAACCCCATAAGGCAGATCTGCACACAATCCCTCATTTGTTCATAAGAGACTCCATTGTGAGGCACATCAACATCCTGCTTACCAGACAGATCAACGAGAGTGTTACAATTAGCTGTCTATCAGAAGTCAGGATCCACCATTTCACGCATGCATTCAGGTCATTAAACCACAAGTACCAGTATGACTCATAGTAATGTGGGAGTAAATGACCTGGGACAAACCTCCATTGCCTACATAAATAGAGACATGATGGAGCTCTCAGACTGTGAGTACCGGGCAGGTAGGAGCCTAGCACTGACCAACAGTTTACCTTCTGCAACAATTATATCACAATCTGAACAAAAAAATAATTGATTTTAAAAACTGGCTTTGGTTTTGGTGTTATTCAGAAATGGTACAATATTTGTCGATCTGGGAAGACATGGTTGACACGCTGTGATGCTTCATTAATGATGGTCAGCACCAGTCCCCTCTAGGGTTTTAAATATTTGCTAAAACCTTGTCCATTCTCATTGTGCCTGTTTTAGGCATTGCCAACCTGATAAACCACCCAGCATAGCTAAACCAACCCAGAATTATGCAAAAGTAATACTGCCCAATGACAGGAACATAAACCAAAAATTCCACTCCCTGCAAGCTTTCCTGATTGCTATCTGCAAGTATACTCAGTAACATATGTCTGTAACTCTGAACAGCCATGTGCAAGTGTCTTCAAATGTGCTTAGATGTTTTTAACGGTCCATTGATGTGCAGTGGTCTTGCAGTATGGATTTACATTTTGAATCTAAAGTATGGGTATTGCATGTGCTATGCATTCCTCAAAGTATGGTCAGTGTTGATGAACTGCTTATAGTGAAGGTGTTTGAAGAGAAACATGTACAGAGCAAATACCTAACAGGTGCAGTAGTACAGAGATGTGTATCTACAACTGCAGCTATTATCAGTTTTGCCGCACAGCAACATTTATAGTCTAGAATAATTAAGTTCTACATTCAGAAGATATATGTGTGTGTGTGTGTGTGTGTGTGTGTGTGTGTGTGTGTGTGTGTGTATATAGATAATATTCACGGTGGCCCTATTTGGTATACCACTTTCACTCTGAGAACACACTTCTGTTCTTATCCCTGTGTGGTTATGCTGCCTAAAGAATATGTATACTACTGGCATTTAAATTACTTATTATTGCATGAGGATATCTCATCTGTGTTAAACTTGTGCAGTGCTACTGACCAAGGTCTCCTCAAAGATTGAGCCTTTGCAGGTTGACATAGTTGCACTAAGGAAGGATAAGTCATCATGTAGATATGTTTACAATGTAGTATATTACCTTTTGGCAAAGTAATTATTTATTGCATTAATGGCCTATAAGAATCACACGATAGTCTTTCGGTAAACCATGCAGTAAAGCTGTAAAATGCAGACAGCTATATTACACTGAGTTAAGAAAATCAGAATAAATTATAGGTGAAATCTGTGGTAGTTGTTTTTCATAAATTTTGCAGGTGCGATTATACAGAACATAAGGAATTGTAAGAATCTCTACTTGTCTCTTTTTAGCAGAGATACAATACTCTTTGGAAAATTAAGCTGTTCCTTGTGTTCATTGTTTTTATTTCCAAGAATTATGTTATTTGGACAGCAGATCTTCCCACCCTCTGATTTAAGTGATTGGGGAAACAGTAGATTTATGCTTAAAATTGAAATAAACCAAGAAAACGAAAGAACTTGAGTCTTAAGTTCAGATTGCAATTGATGAGAAGCAGCGGTAGTTGAATTTTGCCTTGTGGTGTGTGAAAAGTACTTTTCTGGATTGGCAGTTCATGTCTCAGATTCATTCCCTTTGACAGTTGCTTACACCTGCAAAATGCATTAAAAGTTAGACACACATCAAATACAGTAAATCATTTAGTTAGTAATAAGTAATACAACCAAAGTAGCTGTAATCAGTTTGTTTTTGTATGTCATCTGTCTGTGTAAATCTTTTGTTTTGTATTTCTTTTGGTGTTTATTTGCTGTTTATTTAATCTTAAAAAGTGCAAAGTTTAACTTCGTTTATTTCAGGTATATAACTATATTATATCACAAACTGTTGTGGCTGGTGGTTTATTAGTATAAAGGTGTGTGAGTAAACCTGTTGGCCTATAAACTATTGGCAACCACTTCATGAAGAATAACTACTTAAGCTGCAGCTGGCAAATGATTGTATTAAGAGTGATATTAAGACTGAGTAGTAATTATGGTCTTAACTGATTCCTGCCCCAATACCTTTTTCTGTGCTTTTATATACATCACCTATTTTGGCATCCTAACATTTTTAGGCTGACTTCCTTAACTAAGTGATGTACCAATTGATAATAATAGGCAGCATAAGAAATGACAATGTGTAAGTAACATAAGAGCACTGTGATTATTAATTTAGGATGTCTTGCTGTACAATAGTAATTATTGCCAGTTATGATTCATATTTTCATGTTTATATCCACATTTTTATAACAGAGTGAGCTACATGTTACTGAGGGGCATGCAGTGAAATATAGTGGGGATATTGCTAGTTCCTTGGTAGCAACTTTGAAGATGTACAATATTTCTATATGTACATAAATATTTCTTGGCTTGCAAACTATTGCATGGTTTAGGTGAAATGTTAGATGTTGTGAAAGAAGCATCATATTGATATTTGCACCTTTAAGTTATACATCATCTAAAGTATCAAGTGGCATTTATATTGTTAATTATATAATAAGCATATGTTTTATTTTTTATGTAAATATTGCAAATATCTCAATAAACTAACACTGCCCATGTGATATTTACATCTCTTTGGCTTATTCTATTTTACTCAAATTTTCAGAAAATGTTCTAGAATGTAAGGGTGTGTGTAGGATGCTAAAGGCATGACATTACACAGTTCATAGGTGTTGATGAGTTAGTATGTTACATTGGCCTAGTTGATGGTAGCATTATCATAAAGACAGTAGAAGAAGTATAGAAGTATATCATTAACCCCTCTGGGAAACAGTGTGTGCAAGTGTGTGTGTATATGTGTGTGTGTTTAAAATAGAGAGATAATTACCTGATTTAATTTAGTTTAGTAAGGCAGATGTGAAAGACACTGGGTTTGAGAGCAACGTGTTTGAAATCCTGGAAAGCCAGTGATTCTACCTCTGCTCTGTGGTTGTTTGATGTAAGGCTTATTTGAGTAAGGCAAATGTTGCTAATGGCTTGAGGCAGCACTGTGCACTTGCCGTATGGCTCTTAAGGCCAATCACCACTCACATATTAATTTGGTGGTCAGTGGTGGCACAGAACAAGATTTTAAATCCCAACCATCATATTTTACTAGATGAATAGGATGAAATTATAAGACAAAGTAATCATATGTTAATAAGTATGAGTAGTAAAATATTGTAAATTGGATTTATATAACATATAAAGCACTTGTCATGACAAATGTACACTCATGCAACATCAAAGCAAACAAACAGTATAAATTACATAGTTATTTTTTAATTAGAGAAGTTAGGAAGCAGGCAAGCCGTTCAACTTCACCAATTGCATGTGAGATGTAGAAGTGAAAGACCAGCCCCAGAAGTGAAGGTGGGTACTTAATTGCCTCCTCAATATAAAGAGTGGGATGCCTTTTATAGATTTTTTGGGGGGGATTTGTGTGTGTGTGTGTGTGTGTGTGTGTGTGTGTGTGTGTGTGTGTGTGTGTGTGTGTGTGCATGTGTTTGTATTCAGCACCAAATTGGCCTTGGGTAGTTTTTTAACCCCTCTGCTTATGGGTAAAGCTCTGCATGTATTTAGTCATTTATATCTATCAAAGCTTTTTTGTATATTTCTTTTTAACCTTCATAGCTCTGTAAAGAGTCACAGTATTTCTTGGAGCTGGATTTTTTAACTGAGTGACTTAATCAGTAGTAGGCTGCATATAAAAGGGCAAGGCATAATAATTAAAATGACTCTGACTATTAATCTAAATTTTGAATGCAGTGGAAATATTGACCACTATTTTTCTCTTCTTATTCATATTTTATATTTTTATCCATATTTTTATAAGTGAATCTTAATGAGGAGCAAAATGGGAAATACCATAGGGAGACAGAAAAATGCATGCTATTATCCATGTGAAATGTAATGTAATGAAAATATTGCAAGATTTTTGATAGTACTAATGAAGATATGCAATATTTCCAAAACAAACTCATTTAGAAATTATGGCAGGACGTCAAGTGAAACCTTACACAATGTTGAAGAAAATTGCCATTGACACTTGCAGTGTAAGTTGTCAAGTTTGAGGGATATTGTGTGTTATTTATACTAATTATGCAGATAGGAAGAGCTTTATATAGTTCAGTAAACATGTAATTTCTTGTCAACATCTACAAGTCCATGTCTCTTGACTAAGAGTGCTGCTGACACTATATATCTGGATTGTGCAATTTCCAAGATATGAAAAGTTGTTTTGCAAAATTGTATAAAAAAGATCATCCCAGATTTGTGAGTGTTACAAATAAATTGCCATGCATTCAGTAGATACAAACAGACATGTTAATATTATAATTCTTATCATATACCCTTTTACATATGCATTGTTTCCATTTTCCAGTTGTAAATATAATGTCATGTATGGAGCCTTTTTTCCCAAGAATTCTGCTGAACAGACGTTTTTAGCTCAATCAGACTATTACAGTCAAAAAATAGGATTCAATAAATAAGTGAACAAATGAATAAAGATTGTGAATGCAGTAACATATTATTGTAAAGAAGACTTTCTGATGAACTATTACTTTTTGCACCTTTTTCAAAGCATTTATTGTATACAGTAATTTTACCATTGTTTGGCATTTGTTTTTTTAACTTGATTGTTTCAGAAAAATGTTCAAACATCTAATGTATGCGGGATCTTGGAATTTTGACATGTCACAGGTACTGGATATGAATAAGTTAAGTAAAATGGCTGATTAAAGAAATGAACAAAATTACAGCCAATGACAACACTACCCCCAATTGTAATATAAACACACATGTTAAGTTGTCAATCTCGCCTTCATTCTTGCTGGATGGGTTCGGAGCCGATCCTCGGCTCAGACTCGGCACTAGCTTTAGCTCGAGAACTCCTTTTACCAGCTCGAGGCAACCCTATATCCCATGATGCAAGGCGGAACTACCTCAGATCTCGTTTGCCGCTTAGCGAAAGAGGTCTCCTTTGCCAGCTGAGGTAAGTTTTTTCTTGTTAAAGAAGAAAAAGTTTAGTTAGGGGTTTAATTTCCCTTCAGTGTTAGGTTAGCCTGTATTTAGTACAGCCCACCCTATTCCCTTCCTTTTTAAACTTTTAAAATAGTTTTTCAGTTAAATCTTTAGTCAGGCCTAGTTCCCCAAGTTATTCCCTTCCTGTGTGTCTGTGTAGGGGTTAAGTTGTGTGTTTGTGGGGACTGTTTGTGTATATCCTTTTAGGATGTCTAGGGAAGGCAAGGTCTCAGGCTTCAAGAAGTGTGACCAGTGCTGTCAGAAAATGTCCCTGACAGACGGTCACACTTCTTGTGTGTATTGCCTGGGGCCTTTGCACCTGCAGGACTCCTGTGCGTTGTGTCATGCCTTTAGCCAGAGAGTCCTGCAGGAAAGGAGGAACAAATTGATCCTCCGAGGTTTGTTAAAACCTGAAGGTTCTCCTCCTAAGCAAGGGCAGGAAAACCTCTTAAGTCACCAAGGCTCAGGCTACAGTGTCCAAGCCTCCTCCGGTGGCTCCGCCCGTCGAGCCGAGATCGGCTCGGCTGGAGCCGATACTTCTTCTGCTAGAGTAGTGGGTTGGTGCCGGCCGGCTCCAATACCCTGACTACTGTTGCCTTGTCGGCCCGCTGGAGCCGACACTTTATCAGCATCGAGCCGAGATCCTCGGCTCCATCTGGGGTTCAAGGGACTTCGGCCCGATGGCTTCGCCCGCAAGAGATCCCAGTCCCCTTCGATACTAAGTATTCACTGCCCGGGTTTCCTCTTTGTCGGAGCGGAGCCATCGGAGCCGATCTTCGAGATCTTCCAGGCTGTCTGACCACGATTTGGAGAGGGTGGTAAGCAGGCTGTTGAAATCTCAGGCACTGGCCCAAATGCTCCATAGCCCGTCTCAACAGACTTCGGCTACAGCCCCAATTCTTGAGATTCCTCCTCCGACTCCACACCAGAGTTCGGAGCCGGAGCTTTTTGGGACAGCGACTGTTTCGATGCCGGAGCCGATACATCCTTCGGCTCCGTCATCCTCGGCTCCGATCTCCTCCTTGAGACTTTCCTTGGAGGGATCCAGTCGTCGGGTTTCCACTGTCGGCTCCGAGGGGGCTAGTGGCATAGGACCCCTGGCCGACGCCCCCCTCCCTCTCGGAGCTTCGGCTTTGGTAAGCTTGGCGCCGACATCGGCCTCGGAGCCTTCTCTCTCCTTGGAGCCGACCATTCCTGTTTCTTCGGAGCGGGTGTGTTCAGGTCTCCCAGGGAGAGGAGCCTTTGAGGTGATGAGGAGTGTCCTGGCCTCTGAGCCTGGTCAACGGTCTATCCCTCTAGCTCCTCCCTCATCAGTGCCTACAGATGCCTCTTGCCAGCCTCTTGCTCTCAGGCCCAGGGATCCATCGCCCCAGGTTTCCCCACTGGGAATTTCCTCCTCTTCCGAGGTTTCTCCTGACCCTGCAGGGGAACCCCACTCGGAAGAGGACGTGTAAGAGGAAACACACAGACTCCCCTGAGTCTACTACATCTGATACCGACTTAGATGAGTCGGAGGGTTCCCCTCGGTCCCCCTCTGAGGATGTCTCATTTTCAGACATCCTTGAGCTCCTCAAACAGAGGGGGAATTGGCCCTCCATTGACCCCTCCAAGGATGAGTCGGTATACCTGGAGGCTTTTGGATCCCGACCCTCCACCTCCTGGGTGTCTCCGCCTTTCGACCCACTCATGCAAGTAGTGGCTCGGAAGGCGTGGCTCCAGATTCTGTGGAACCTGTCCCCAGGAGACCATCCAAGTTCATCACGGCCCCTTCGGACAAACAGTTCCTGTCCAAAGATGTCTCTGTGGATGCTATGGTGGTGGCGGCCACTAAGAAGGAACTGGCGGATCCTTCAGTACCTGTCCATCCTCCTAATAAGGATTCTAGGACCATGGACAGGTATGGAAAGCGGATGTTTTCTTCAGCGACCTTTGCAATGCTCGCTGAATTACCTTTGTCACTTCACCAGGCTTCAACGAGATATTCTCAAGGAACTGGGAGAAGTAGTCCAGGATCCTTCAGCTGCTGGGGCTCAGGAAAAGATTGCCTCTCAGCTAGCTATCCTGAATTCGATATCTAACTCCTCCATGCGGCTCATATCTTATGCAGCCGATGGAACGAGCAGGGCCGCAGGCACAGGTGTTGCTCTTAGATGCCAAGCCTGGATGCGGCTGTGTAATTTTATGGACCCCTTTAAGGCGTCCTTCACCAACACCCCTTTGACGGTTCGGCTTTGTTCGGACCTCAGGTGAAGGATACTTTGACCAGATGTGAACAGGACGGTAAAACTCTTTCTGCCGTTGGAGTCCAGTTTTCCACTCCTTCTAGACCATATCCCAAGGGTCAGAAGGGGGAAGATGTGGTTCTGTAAAGCCCAAGGAGCTACACCGACACACGTGGTCAGTTTACCCCCAGAGGCAGAGGGGTAACAATAATAGACGCCCTAGAGGCAGGGGGTCCTCAGAACCAGGGCAACAGGGAGCCTCTTCCTGAGAAGCCCTTTCAGCATCCCTGAGGTGTTGCCCGACTGTCCACCCTTGGAGGCAGTCGGGGGAAGAATTTCGCTGTACCCAGTAGCCTGGCAATCCCTATCACAAGACAAGTGGGTACAGTCGATTATATCCGAGGGTTACAAAATCCCCTTCGAAAGGTTTCCCGTACCTCTACAATCCCTTCCAGACATCTCACCCGGTCAAAGGGATTTGGCAAAACAGGAAGTTTCAAAACTCCTGGGAAAAAGAGCCATCCAAACAGTGCCGGCAGACCAAGTAGGATCCGGCTTCTACTCAAGATTCTTTTTGGTCCCCAAAAGGACGGGAGATTGAGACCAATACTAGACCTAAGCAGACTAAACAAGTCTGTCAGAAAGGCAAGATTCCGGATGGTCACGCTGCAATCCATTCTGCCCTTTCTGGGCAAGGACAACTGGATGTGCTCGATAGACCTTCAGGATGCGTACTATCATATAAAGATTCACAGACGCTCCAGAAGGTTTCTCCGCTCGGCTGGGAGCCAGTCATTACCAATTCAGAGCACTGCCCTTTGGCCTCACTTCAGCCCCCAGAGTGTTCACCAAATGCATGGCAGTGGTCACAGCTCACCTGAGACGTCGAGGATTCCAAGTGTTTCCTTATTTGGATGACTGGCTCCTCTCCGCCACCTCCAAGGATCAGCTTCTTCGGTCCAGAGACTACACCTTACAGCTTTGCAAGAGTCTGGGACTTTACGTGAATTTCGAAAAATCCTCTCTGCTGCCTTGCCAATCTATCACCTTTATAGGCGCAGAGTTAGATACCGTCAGAATGTTAGCCAGGCTAACAAATCAAAGGATTCTGGACATCCAGAAATTTGTTCAGCTTCTGTTACAAAGCAACAAGGTCAAAGCCAGGTTTGTCTTGAAAGTTCTAGGCCTAATGGCTGCAGCCATTGTTCTTCTTCCACTGGCTCGCTTCCACATGCCTCCTGCAGTGGATGTTGTTCACGCAGTGGTCGTACCACGATCTGCCCATGAGACACGAGATCTTAGTGACACAGTCTTGCAGGGCTCATCTACGATGGTGGATATCTTCCCCTCTTCTTCATCAGGGCCGACCCTTTGTTCCCCTCCTCCAGTTGCCACAGTCACCACGGATGCCTCTCTGATCGGGTGGGGGGCATTATCAGGGCAGGATGGTCCACGGACGTGGCAACCCATAGAATACCACCTGCACATAAATGTCCTGGAGATGAGAGCAGTGCTTTTAACGTTGCAAGCCCTCGACGACTTTCTTCCCACAGGGACTATTGCAGTACAGACGGACAACATGTCCGTGGTCTGGTACATCAACAAACAGGGCGGAACCAGGTCCTATCCCTTATGTCGAGAAGCTCTCAGACTTTGGCAATGGGCGATCTCTTCTCAGCGGTTTCTGATAGCAACGCACATCCCCGTCAGGTCCAACCTATTGGCGGACAGGCTAAGCAGATCTATTCTGATGCCTCACGAGTGGTCTCTCAATCAGTCTGTAGTGGATCAGATTTTTCTGAAGTGGGCACCCCTTGTTGCGATCTTTTCGCTACCCCTCAAAACAGCAAGTGCCCAGATTACTTCACACTATTTCTCTTCCAGGCCAACCCTTGAGAGACTCTCTAACCCAGGATTGGCCTCGGGACTTCTTTATGCTTTTCCTCCCTTTCCATTGATTCCACAAGTCATTCAGAAAGCCACCGCTTTGAGAGCCAAATTGATCCTCATTGCTCCATATTGGCCTCGACAAATTTGGTTTCCATCTCTACATCATCACCTTCTGGTGCAGCCCTGGCATCTGGACCCAGTTCCGGATCTTTTGATCCACCAGTCGGGTCAGCAGCACCGGGCCATTCATTCTCTCAACCTCACTGCTTGGTTGCTCCACTTCCTTCCCTAGCCAGGCTACCAATGATTTCTGACTCAGTCAGAGACATTTTAGTGTCTTCTTTAAAGTTGTCCACTAGAACTGTTTATGCTAGCAAGTGGCGGCTTTTCTATTTGGGCAAATGCCAGAAATATTGATCCTTTCACCGCTCCTATACATTCTGTTTTGGATTTCCTGGCGGAGGTTTTTCATTCGGGATCGCCATCATCTACAGTCAAAGTACAACTGGCTGCTATTTCCAAATTTCATGTTGGCTTGCAGGACAATAACATCATGTCTCATAGGTTATGCAAAGCCTTTTTGAGAGGAGTTTTTCTCCTAAAACCGCCTGTGAAACATCCTCCTCCGCAATGGGATCTGAACTTAATGTTGGCATCCCTAATTCTACCTCCTTTCGAACCGTCTGCTACGTGTTCTTTAAAGTTGTTGACATGGAAAACTATATTTTTGCTGGCTGTTACTTCTGCAAGGAGAGTTTCTGAGATTCAGGCCCTCTGTATTCGTTCACCTTATCTGGTGTTTCATAAGGATAGGGTTTCGCTCAGAACTAACCCTTCCTTTCTTCCCAAGGTTGTATCTCAAGCCAATATTAACCAATCTATTGATCTACCAGTTTTCTTTCCTAACTATTCTGACAGAGCTGAACAGAAGCTGCATTTTTTGGATGTTCATCGTCAGCTCAGGTACTACTTACATAGGACTAATCAAATTAGAAAATCAGACCAATTGTTTGTCTCCTATGCAGAAAACAGGTTGGGTCTTCCAGTATCTAAAGTGACCTTATCTAGATGGTTGACTTCCACCATTTCCTATGTGTACTCTCTAAGGGCAAACAACTATCTTCTAAGCCAAAAGCACATTCGACCAGGAGTCTATCCACTTCTGTAGCCTTTCAGGATAGACTTCCCATTGACACTATTTGTGCAGCAGCTACTTGGGCCACACCTCATACCTTTGTGTCTCATTACAAGTTGGATTTGGCCTCCAGAGATAGGGCCAGTTTTGGTTCCACTGTTCTCAAGAGTCTGTTCCATTGAGCCACCCGGGATACAGGTGCTAGGGACGCTGTCCCATCCAGCAAGAATGAAGGCGAGATTGACAACTTAACATTTAGAAGTTATGTACCTACCATAATGTTCCATGTTAGTTGTCTTCTCTCGCCTTCTTTCTTGCGTCCCTCCCTCCTTCCCCCTGGCCTGGACAGATCTTGGAGAGTTCCTATTAGATTGCTTCCTCTGGAGCATTGTTATGAGGACTTCTTTTAGGAACCATGGTTCCTAATTATATTAGGATAAGTCTTTAGCAGGGTTAGTTAGCTGCCAAACGAGATCTGAGGTAGTTCCACCTTGCATCATGGGATATAGGGTTGCCTCGAGCTGGTAAAAGGAGTTCTCAAGCTAAAGCTAGTGCCGAGTCAGAGCCGAGGATCGGCTCCGAACCCATCCAGCAAGAAAGAAGGCGAGAGAAGACAACTAACATGGAACGTTATGGTAGGTACATAACTTCTAATTTTAATAAAACAAAAAATAAATACACTTGATAAGCGCTTTAATTCTGCCCATGCAAAACTTCATCAGACAATTCCATTAAAATCAAAGTCTAAGTACTTAAACATCATGTGACTAAAACAAATTCTCCTTCTTAAAGGTATCCATAGAAACTTCCCTTATGAATGAATAAATTAACTATCTTCCTGTAGAAGATAAAATGAAGTGAATAAATACACTAATAAACTTACTCCTTATCCATTCAATACACAAAATGAATAAAAAAAATGTAAATATTCATATATACTTTTTAACTATAAGCCCCAAAGAAATCCTATAAACATATAATAATAAGGCATAATTTTTTCTTATTATATGAGAAATCTTTATCTAGTGGTGGCCTTTAACTTTAGTAATGGACATATGCTGATATATTCATTCAGCTCTGGCCAGACAGAATTAAGATCCAGCTGCCAATACAACTCCTTTAGTTCAAGCCAAATGGGCCAAGGACCACCCTGTCTCCTTACACGGGATCATTTCTTCAACCACAAATTTATAATAATGTCATAGAAATTCAGTAATAATTTTTGCCAGAGAACTAATGGTCCTCTTGGGGATCATCTAGTTGAGAGCTTTTGTATGAGGGTAAGGAGTTCTGTCTATGTTACTTGGGTGTTAAGATATTTAGAAAGTGTAAAAATTACATCTATATAAGTTAGTATCATAAAAAAACAAGCTGATCTAGATTTAACTGCACTAGACAGAGGTGAAATATTCACACAGTTGAGTTTGCCACTGTGTAAGCTTTAAGATTAAATATTTTAAAACCTTGTATAGAGCATGATTTTGGAATTGTGGATGCAAATATGAACAAACAGTATTTGACTCCTAGAAGCATCAGTAGGAGTAAACTGCAGATGCAGCTGGAGGTGTTACTTGGATGTAATGAGTTAAACTTTATAGCAAATTAATGTTTGGTGAAATGTTAGACGTATTTTCTCATGGTCACTGAGTGGATGGTGGCAATATTTGTCAGGAGCCTGCCAAGGCTATACAGGCTTTGTATAACCTTGTTAACAAAAAGCAGGTAAGAGCATTCCTGGGAACAGTAAGATATTCTAGAACGTTTTACCCTGATAATAGCACCACAGCCTCTCCTATTATAGACCTTACCCCCCAAAACAGGGTAAATAATATTCTGTTTTTCTTCCTTTGCAGCTTGTAAACAAGCACATCAGCACTAAAGAATGTCTTGGGGAGACTTATTGCACTAGTCAGCCCTGTTTGCAGCCAAGAATTTATCTACAGATTTAGTGCTTCAAATTGTGAATGACTTGGACACTTTTCTTTAAATTGAGAGGGACATCCAGCAGTATAGTTTAATGGTATACTCTAGCCTGAGAATAGATTGGGCTATCCAAAAAACTTCAGTGTTACCTATATGGTAGAAGATTCACAGAATTTACAGATTGTAATTTTAAGTGATTATTTAGAGTCAGATGGCAAAATGGCAAGTGCCAGTGATAAATTTCCAAATTCCTTTACTATAGTAGGATGATACAACACCAGGATGGCATCTTTAATGAAAAATGTAGGTGCTTGTCAAGATGGGCTGGTTAATGTAACTTGAACTGCAACTTTTACCCAGAGCATCATTTTTGCTTGCACCTCAAGAAAACCTACTTGAGTCTGATAAGTGGGAGGAAAGTGTGACACGATATATGACGCTTGTAGTCATCGTTCAGTAACACATGCAGTCAAGATGTAGCATGCAGAAAAACTGCAATAACCTGAGGTCAATTAATGTGTTTTACAGAAAAAAAAAATGAAAAGTTGTGTTAAATCAGTGTCTGTCACTTCCAGTAATCGTGCAGTATGTAAAATATAAAGAATTTGCAAAAAAAATCAGTGCACAAATCTACAGCTGTATGTTCATCGCAAAGATGAAGAAATAACTGTTCCTTGTACACAGTATCAGTTTTTTCCCCAGAAGTCATTTTACTTGGAAAGGAGCTTTCTCTACAGGTAAGTGTCTGTGGAAACAGCTTACTTTTATAATGTAATCCAAACGGTAAATACAGAATTTAGTACTCTTGTAAATTAAAAATGTAACTGTTAAGAAGCAGCAAAACATGGATTTGACTTATGAAGTATACACAGTGGACTTTTAGGAATGAGACTTTTTGTCCAAGAGTCATTGCCTATGAGGAGGTTGGGAGGGTGGCCTAATGGTTAAGGTGTTTACCTTACAAACACAAGGTGCAGGGTTTGAGTCTCACAAGGGATAATTAGCTAGGCTTAAAATTGCCTGCAAGGGCAGTTAGCCTAGTACTAATCTATGAACCTACTAATCTATGAACCTATAAGATGACTACAACTGCTTAATATTTTAAAAGTCAGAGTATAGGGAATTTTTAAATTAGAAGTTAGTAATGGGAATATATCAACACTTTAGTGATTAGGAACAGGATTAAGACAGCTGTAGTTAGTGTTTTTCTGTATGCCACTTGTCTGTTTAAATTGTTTTATATTTTCCTATATATTTATGTACTGTGAACTTTTACTCTATTCCCTCTTTATAAGTTACCCAACTAATGAACTCCCTTAACTGGATGTTACTTTTTATGCAGATAACATTTTACTATTCAAAGCCAACAAAAGCCTTCCAAATGTACAATCCCTACCTCAAAAAAAATTGTCACTAACCTATGTCACTGGTCTCTTTCCAATAAGCTTCTAATTAACCCTATTCAGACAAATAACACACTCTTCACCACAGCCCAGAAACTATCAGACTTACCCTCCCTGTCAATCACAGATGTGCAAGGTAACATTATCCCAAATGTCAAATAATAAAATTACTTACAACTTTATCTGGACTGATTCTTACCTTTAACTTACATGCAGATAATGTCAAACAAGAAGTCCTTTTTCAGCTCAAGCTTTGTTATAGGCGTATACACTTCTTGTTCCGAGCATCCAGAGTTGTTTTAACTTATCTGAGGGGAAGGCATTGGTTTTTGAATGCAATTCTGCACTCAAGTAGAAGTTGGACTAGTGTCATTGCAAGTTTTGCAAGTTCATGTACACAGACATAGGGAAGGGTAGATGTCTATGCATCATGATCAAGCGTGCTTCTGAATACATGTCTACATCATTGCATTTCCTCCTCCCTGGAAAGTTTGTGACATACAAAAAAATTCCCTTCAGTTAGGAGTGAGTGATACAAGGCCAAGGTACCTATGTCTATCCCTAAATAAGGTTACGTATTCCACAGCATTCTCCCCAAGGGTTGGCAGTCCTTCTCTGAGGAGAAAGAAGGACAGTTTTGGGGGCTGGGAAGAAAGAGATGGCACTGACGACCTGCAGATGGTCATCTAAAGGGGACAAAAAGATAAAAACAAAATTGTATGACATGGTTTGTGTTGCTCATAGTAACTTTTTTAAGTTGATTCAGTCTTCTCATATAATTAAACAACCACATTTGTCCAAACAAATATTATTCCTACTTTGTTTTTGCATATTTCTTTAAAAATAGCAGTTCAACAAAGCACAATAAATACAAAAACATAATAAAACATTTACAGTTTAAAGTTTCATCTACAGTACTACCTTAACTAGTGAGACAGTGCATTAAAAATAGTTTAACACTGTTACCAGTTGTATAAATGAAAATTCCTTGGTCAGCAACTGTTACCAGTTGTATAAATGGAAATTCCTTGGTCAGCAACCATAGTAATTGTGTCACCAAGAATGCTTATTTTCTCAAGGCAATGATTTTATGGGTCTATATTAGAACAACGAAGTTTCAAAACTTCGAATGTTATAATATCGAACCCTATTCAACGAAAGCTGAAAATATCGAAGCAACAGAAAAATAAATTTTTTCCTAGGGAAAGAATTTGGTTGTCCATTTCTGTTGCTTCGGTATTGTCAGCTCTGTGGTGGAAAGTTACGGGTCGGGTTCAGGTAAGTGTGTGATTGAGTGTGGGTTAGGTTAGTTAGGGTTAGGGTGTGGGTTAGGTATGCATGCAATTGTGTGGACATGAGGGTTAGGGTGGGTTAGGTGAGTTAGGGTTAGGGCGCAGGTTGGGTAAGTGTGCAATTGTGTGGACGTGAGGGTTAGGGCGGGTTAGGTGAGTTAGGGTTAGGGCGTGGGTCAGGTAAGTGTTCGATTGTGTGGACGTGAGGGTTAGGGTGGGGTAGGTGAGTTAGGGTTAGGATGCGGGTGAGGTAAGTGTGCGATAGTGACTGACCTTAGGGTTAGGGTTTGAGTTAAGATAAGTGGATAGTTAGTGGTGTGTGTATAGTTTAGTATAGGGTTAGGTGTTGCGTGTATGTGTTTTGGAATAGCAATTTTTTTCCCTAGGAAAACATTCACTGTTCTGTATGTTCGATGTTTTCAGCTTTCTCTGAATAGGGTTCGATATTAGAACATTCAAAGTTTTGAAACTTCGATGTTCTAATATAGACCCTGATTTTATTTGTAGCCAAAATATGAGATACACATCAAAACAACATGGGCAACCCAGGCCATACAGGAATGCATTGCAGGTAGATAACAATATGCAACACAGGAATGAAACGTAGAAAATGTCAAGTTGTAGTACTCTCTTCTGATGTTGTCAGCCACTAAGCATAAGGTTGTGGTACTACTACAGATGACCCAGTGCTTTTGTAATTGGATGTTAAAAACTAGATGCTGTATTTCTTGCATCAGTCAGATGGCATGAGGATATACGTTTCTACAAGTCTTTATACAGATAGAAGATGGTGCTAAACAGTGTGTGTATAATTGGTAGTGACCTATGTAACTAAATTAACTGTTGCCTTTAAAGACTGTGCCAATTTATCATGTACATGGAATTCTTTCTTTACAGTAGATGCACAATCATGCCAGGTCAGTGCTTGCATACAAGACTGATCATTTACCATATGGCCATACCACTGGTTCAAGGTTTTTGTATGGGCAGTCTGATCCAGCACTATTAACAAACAACGTACTTCTGCAACAGATGAGAATGACAGTTGCTTTACTGCACACAGCAGACCATGCAAGGCTGTCAGTTGATTTACAGAGGGCAGTACAACCTGATGTGTTGTGGCTACATGCTGTAACCGTTTTGAACTGTCATAAATATGGGCAGCAAATCTTACAACAGACTTACTGTGGGCACTAGAAGTGGGAAGTGTTACACCTGACATTGAGCAGTATACTTTTCCAGGCCAACAATGCACTTACTGTTGACAGTAAAATGGAGCAATGCACGTTATAAATGTACACTCTGTAGTTGAGTAACTAAGTGTCTGACATGCAAGGAACCTGGCCAAGCTAGTCTCTGCTAGTGGGCAGTGTTGAATGCTATTCTTAATTAACACAGCACTTTTAAGTATGCATGGACTGGTTGTGTGTGCATATGCTTAAATGCCTTACCTTCTTTACTGTATTTTCATTTAGTTCATAGTCCTGCCTTTTAAAGTGTACTGCCCTACAACTTCTGGCTTATAAATCACACACACACTGATGTCATTTTGCAGTCTTTTGCTGTCTGAATACTGCTTATTGTCTGGGTTGTCCAAGTATTCCTTTCCTGCCATCAAAGTGTATTGGTGTTTTGTGATTCTTATTATTGAAAAAAATGTTAGTCATTGTGTCTGACATTAGCAAATACAATTTACATATGTTTCAGTACATCTATTAGCAGAGCATCCATCAGGAAAAATGAATGTCAGTAGAAAAGTAGCCTCAATGTGTTATGCTAAATCCTGTTAACATTGCTATATTTGTTACAAGTCATCACCTTGCCAAGCAAGTACTGAAACAGAAACTAGATTTACAATGTTGATGTCATCTTAATTACCTAGCATTATTCACAAGATGGATGCTAAACTTCATAACATGTTATTTATTATAGAAGCATGTTTTATGGGCTCTGGGAATGACTGCAACAGATAGAGCAAATTGATTTGATGCTCTGAAAAAAACATTAAATCATTTCTGCATGCAATGCATGCAGCATCTTACCAGTGCATGCAGAACATTTGCTGAGCACTTCTAAATAATCAGTAAAGAAGTTTAAAACCTACAATCCCTTAGATGCTTTTATTTACCCTTGTTAAGACAAATACTTGTACATAAATGCTTAAATTACTTGTTAATGTTCTACCTAACCTTTTGCAGCTGGGTTAAGGAACAGATCATTCAAATAAAAAAATGTAGTGGTACTCATTTCAAAATTAGGGGAATTCGTCAAGCACTTAATTACAAAATGAGATTAATTCTTATCCAGTGTCTCATTCTGTGAGCCACATTGATTTTTATCATTATTTATTTTTTTATTTGTTAGTTACTGGCTAAGGGAGCTGTTCAATTTCATATGATATTTAGTCATGGTCTATCAGATCTAGGCAGCAAAGGCAAGGGCAAATCGAACAAATATGAAGAGCTTAGGTTAGCTAGATAAATCCACATGGTAATGGAAGATTGGAAAAAAGGGATTAGTTAGGGAAAATCAAAGTTATGCAAACATGGGGAAAACATGCAGATTGTGCATCAAAAGAAAATGGAAATCAGTGCTGAACCGCAAACAATAGACGAGTGAGATAGAAACTTTAACCACAGAGGCATAGGGATAACAAACCAGCTCTTAACCTAATCTACTTCAACTTACTTCTTTATTGTCATTGTTACCAGTTACCCTCTTCAGCAGTCTACAGGAGAGTCCTCTTTTGACATTATTATTCTAATAAAGTGACAGAATATTGGCTATGTTACTCCTGACCAGATAAGAACTTTGTCAATTTCTATAGATTAGGATTTTCAGCTCCCTTTTTTCACGAAGGAGCATATTGACATTAAACAGATTATGTTAATTCATTCCTGTATGCCTGGGCTAATACTCCTGTTGTTAGCCTGATTGATACATCCCTTTCCAGCCACTGACAAGTCCCACACCCTCCAATTGGGGTGAAAAAGCTGACTCCATGCCCCAGCTCTTGTGGCCATCCATAAAGCCAGTGCAGTATTTGTCTAACCCATATCACTAGTGACATAGTTAAATGTTTTAACCCTTTGTCAATAGGCTGCCCTAAGATGAGAGTCTTTGGGACACCAACATCATACCACTCAACCTCTTAGCACATGAAACCTGGACAGAGGCAAAAAAAATAGAGGGGGGGGGGGCAAAGACCCCAAAATAGGGCAGATTTTAAATCTTGATCTGATGTCATTTTCATTCATTCCTCAATGAATGGATCTCTGATCTAGCTCAGTTGCATTTCTTTCAGACTCTTAGATCTGACTCTCGAGCTCCTCCTTTACCAATAATGCCACAGATCCCTGTTTTACCTCAGATCTTGTTTGCTGCTGTTACACTACGGACATGGATTGTGTTCTCTTGAGCTCTGGGTGTAGTTTCTTTACCTGTTTGCAAGTAAAAAGTAAATTATATTTCCTTTTCTACCTTTTTTCTTAGGTATACTTCTGTTATACATCATTCTATTCTCCCTTTCTTAGTATTAGGTTTCAGGTTCCCCTTGTTTCTTCTGACCTATTTCCACTGGGTAGTCCTTGTTTTGCTGGCAATTCTTTTTCTCTTTCTCTTTAATGAAAATGTTCTTACCCATCTTTCAGGTAGTTATTCTATCCCTTTTTCTTTATTATTTAAAAAAAAACATAATGATAATCTCTTTCTTTACTATTTTCTTTACATCTAAGATGGTGGAAAAGCCAACAGGCTTCAAAAAGTGTACTTCCTGTGAGCATAAGATGCCCAACTCTGATGCCCACAGGGAGTGCATCTATTGCTTAGGAGCAGCCCATATTGAAACCCCTCATCAGATCTGTGCGGTTTTCAATTGTCAGGCCTTAGGCAATTGATACAATAAGTTCTGACAGGATTGCTGTTTACTTTCCTCTTCAGCTTCCTTTTCAGGGGCTTGAATCCCCCACCAAGACGCCTGTCAGCTTTGGAGTCCAGAGAGCATATAAAATTCTCTCCTGCCAGGTCTCCAAAACTTGCTCCTGCCTTGGAGACACCTGCCAAACAATCTAAGCATTCAGATCCAACATAATCAGATCCGTCAACAGAGACATCCAAGTCTTCTCAGCCTTGAAGTCCCTACTTCTCTCTGAAGTATATTTTTCCTAGGCTTTGGTCTGCATTCTTACAAGAGACACCCAAAAGACTGTCCCATCCTCTTTCTACTTCATCATCTATCAGGTCCTCTTGAAGTCTCTCTGAAGCTGATGTGAATAGGATGATGAGGAAATTCCTTAGAGCTCAGATCCAGATGGAGGTTTTGCTGTCTCAGTCTCCCATCAGATCCTTGACCCTTCAACCTGTATTTCATACCATTGTCTGTCCTTCTCCAATCTGACCAGTGACTTCAGAGCCCTCAGGTCTGAGAGTCCTGTGAGTTGAAGTGTTTTATCTGAAGACAGCAACATCTTTGGCTCCAGCTATGTCCCTGACTCGTTCGGTGCCAGTCCCTCTAGAGGAGGGCGAGTCTTGGAGCTGATGCATTGGATCTGGATCTGGGGAGATACCTTCAAATCTGATGTTTTCAACATAGCAGAGCCTGGAGTTTTCACTCTAGTGAGACTGGCAACAGCTTCTCTCAGTACTTCTGTTTTGAGGTGGTGGAGATGGCTTTTTCTCACATGAAAGTTCACAGTGCTCTTGCATCTTTGGATCCTACCTCCTTTAGATCCAACTTCTGAGCATAGTCAACCTACCCCTCAGGGACAGCTGGCCAGTATAAGCTTCTAGGCAGTTTCTGCACAGGAACTTCTCTTATCTTCTGACACCTTTCCAGATCATCCCACTGAGGAGGTACCCCAGAAGAGAGTGTTTGAATGAAGGCATATAGATTCCCTTCAGGAATCTTTGACTAAAGGCATTGACATTGATGAGGGGGAGGGGTTCCCAAGATCTCCACCAGAAGATGTCTCCTTTGGAGATGTTCAAGAAATCCTCAGTCAGAAAGGTGGATGGTCTTCTGATACCCCTTCCCAGGAGGAGTTATTGTTCTTAGAAGCCTTTGGATCAGGCCCATCTACATATTAGTTTACTCTTCTTGCAGATGACTTTATAGATCTTGTGTCTCACTGGCATTGGAAGGGAGCAGATACCATGGAACCAATTCCCTGTCACCCAGACAAATTTCTTGTTCCACCCAAGGACAGGCCTCACTGGAGTAAGGGAGTTCTGTAGATGCCATGGCTGTGGTGGCAACCACAAAAAAAGAGCTAGCAGAACAAAGCTGTAATGTTCATCCTTCTAATAGAGAGTCAAAGGTGATAGACAGGTTTGGAAAGTTCGTCTATGCCTCAGCGACCTTTGCTCTACAGTTGCTTAACTGCGTGGCACATTTCTATCAGATTGCAGAGAGACTTGATTAAAGAACTCTCTAAGTCTCTTCCTGGGTCTATGTTGGCAGAGGAACTTAGTTTTCTTCGCAGCTGGACACCCTTCAATTGGTTTCCAGTACATCAGTGAGGATAATCACTTATGCAGCAGACGGTTTCTCATGGATGGTGGGTTCAGGCCTAACCATCAAGAGACATGCCTGGATGTGCTTGTGTGACTTTGTGGAGCCTTTTAAGTCTTCTTTCATTAGTGCTCCTTTTGATGGAACTTTCTTGTTTGGCTCCACAGTAAAAGACACACTCTCCCTAATTGAGCAAGATGGGAAGAAGTTGTCTGTCAGGGAAATCTGTTTTTCTACCCCATAGAAATCATTCTGTAGGAATCAACACGGAGGTAAAAAGATATGGTTCCATAAGTCACGAGGTCTTTTCAGGACTCACAAGGGAAACTTTCCCCAGAAGTTGGGGGGTTCCAATGGAAGACACCACACTCACAGCACAGGAGGCCCACAGTACCAAGGGTTTAGAGATTCTTTTCCAGATAAACCTTTTCAGTGCTCCTGAAGGGTCTTCTCTGGAGGCAGTCAAGAGAAGCTTGTCTCTGCAACCAGAAGCCTGGGCATCTATCACAAAACACACATGGGTGCAAAAAAGTATATCCAGAGGATATTGCATTCCCTTTTTGCAAATTCCACCATCCAAATGGAAACATTTCCCAGTTAGTGGGAGTTAGCACCCCTAGAAGTTCAAAAACAGCTAGAAAAAAAGAGAGTCATCCAAAAGTTCCTGCCAGACCAGAGAAAATGTAGAAATTACTCGAGGTTCTTTTTAGTGTCAAAAAAACAGGGTACTGAGTCCTATACTGGACATCAGTAATCTAAATCAGTTTGTAAAGAACTCCAAGTTCCAGATGGTCACAGTTCAGGCCATTCTACTATTTCTACAAGAGGATGAATGGATACGCTCTTTTGATTTTCAGGGTGTATATTAATGTGACAAAATAAACAGATTCTCCCGGAGATATCTGTGCTTTTGACTGGGGGCCAGTCATTAACAATTCAGAGCCCTGCCCTTTGGTCTCACCACAGCCCCCAGGTTGTTTATTAAATGCATGGCAGTGGTAGCAGCTCACCTCAGACTGCTTGGATTCATAGTGTTTCCTTACCTAAATGACAGTCTCCTTAATGCTCCAACCAGTCATCTCATTCAAAAGGCCAGGAGCTACCTACTCCAATTATGTCAGTCTTTAGGGGGCACAGTCAGTTATACCAAGTCCCACCTTCAACTATTTCAAGTCTTGGAGTGTATAGGAGCTCACCTAGACACCACCAGTCAGTTGGCCTTTCTCCCATCAGAGCACAGTCCTTAAGTTACATGTCACAGAGACACTTTTGCACTCTTCTTCTCCCAGGAAAACTAGTCCTTCAGTCCTTGGGATCAATGACTGTGGCTATTGCCTTACTACCAACAGCTGGTTTCCATATGAGTGTTCTTCAATTGTTGTGAGAATTGAGTGTTCAATGGTCAATTTTCAACAGCCTCTGACCAAACTAATAAAACTTTCTCAGGTTTGCAAGGACTCCCTGCTTTGGTGGGTTCAGTCCAATGAATTTTGTTAGGATGCTCCTTTGTATTTCCACCCCTAGTTGCCATGGTGACCATGGACACCTCGCAGTTGGGTGGGGGGCATTTCTTGTGAGCGATGGTCCAAGGCACATGGTGCCAGAAGAAACCAATTTGCCTATCAATATCCTGGAGATGAAGGTAGTCCTCCTAGTGTTGTGTACTTTTCAGAACTCTCTTCGTCAGAGGACAGTTGCTATCCAGACAAAATGTCAGTGGTTTGGTACATCAACAAACAGGAAGTAACCTGGTCCTACCCCCTTTGACAAGCAATGAAAGTGTGGCAGTTGGTGATCTCCTTCAACTGCTTTCTTTTAGCAATGTAGACACTGGGGAAATCCAACATCCTGCCTGACAAACTTAACAGGACTATTCTTATGTCTCATAATTGATCTCTCAATCAAGCAGTGGTGGAGAGGATCTTCCATCAATGGGATGGGGTCATCCTTGTTGTAATCTGTTCGCCTCTCCCCTCAACAACAAGTACAGCAGGTTCTTTGCTTTGATTCTCCCCCAGGGGGAGTCACTGAGAGATGCTCTAGTCCACGTTTGCCTCCCTGGTCTCCTTTACGCTTAACCTCCTTACCTGTAATTCCCAAATTTCTTCAGAAAGCACTCCAGTTGAAGAGCAAGGTTATCCTCATTGCCCATTGTTTTGGCCATGTCAAGTATGGTTCTCTTTCCTTTGGTCTTATCTTCTATACCCTCCTTGGACACTGGACCGCACTCCAGATCTGATCACTCATCCCACAGGGATGGCTCACCTGAACATTCCAGGACTCAAGTTGATCTTATGGTTTTTCCAGTTTCAGTGATAGTTAGACAGCCCAGGCTTCCCCAGTTTGTCAGATTTTGATATCATCCCAAAAAGCTGCCACTAGAAAAGTCTATAAGAGTAAATGGAAGAGGTTTTCTTATTGGACCCATCAGAGAGAATTGGATCCCTTCACTGCATTGATTTCTGCTCTTCTAAATTATCTTCCTTCAGTTTTTCAAGAAGGAGATAGTTTTTCCATCATCAAAGTTCAGTTAGCGGTCATCTGTAATTATCACACTGGAGATAATGCTTTCCCTCTAGCTTCTTCCATGTTATGAAAGGCCTTCCTTAAAGGTACATTTTTGCTTAGATCTGCAATTAAATATTCTACTCCACCCTGGGATCTTACACCATTGTTGCAGACTTTGACTCAGCCTCCTTTGAGCCCTCAGCCAACTCTGATCTCAAGTTTCTTTCTTGGAAGACAATCTCTCTAGTAGCCATCACTTCAGCTAGGCGAGTCTCTGAACTCCAAGCACTCTGCTCCAAATCATCTTACTTGATTTTCCACAAAACTAGGGTCACTTTATGTACTAATCCATCCTTTCTGGCCAAAGTAGCTTCTGAGATGAACATCAACCCAAGTGATCAATTTACCTTTGTTCTTTCCAAACTTTTCTAATAAAGGTGAATACGTGCTTCATCTCTTAAATGTACCTAAACAACTTCATTTTTACCTTCACAGGATGAAGGTTTTTATGAAAAATGATCAGTTGTCCATCCTTTACCCAACACAGATTGGGTAAACTAGTTTCTAAAGTTATGTAGACCACACTCGAAAAAAGGGAAAAACAATCTTTTACCACACACAGGTAGACCAGTATATCCACAAAAATTCTCAGGAGATGGCACGAACCACAAAGGCTTCTTTTTTCTTTTCTTCTTTAATAAAAAAAATATCAGCAGCTACTTTTAGCAGCACAGCAAGCAAGCAAGTAAAAAAGCTTTTCTTTAGCACCATAAAACAGACAAAACCCTCTAGCGCCTCAGCTTCCACAGCCTTTTCAGAGTAAGAGTAGTTTCTAAAGTTACTTTAGTAAAATGGTTAAAAGACTGCACTTCATATGTTTATTCTCAACAAGGTTTGTCTTTGCCAAGACCTCCAAAAGTGCACTCCACTAGATCCATGGCTACTTCATCTGTCTTCTGGGCCAGGGCTTCTATTGATGATATTTGTGCTGCAGCCACTTGGTCTAATGCCCATGCCTTTATTGCTCATTATGAATTGGATCTCATTTCCAAGGGCAGAGCTACCTTTAATTCCGTGGTACTCTGGAATATCCTACCATGAGGGCTACCAAAGGTTATCATAGCTGAGGACTTTGTCCCATTTATTGAGGAATGAATGAAAATGGCAACATCAAATATGAAAGTTATGGACTCACCAAAACTATGCATCAGGGTTGTCCATTTTCATTCTTCCTCAATTTCTCCCACCTTATCCCTCTCCCTTTCTTCTGGGAGTGATCTGTTAGAAATGTGGAACCACTGTTCCTGTTTGAGCCCCTGTTCTATCTTTATCTTTTATGTGGTCCATAACCATCCTTTTTCTGACTGAGCAGCAAACTTGATCTGAGGCAAAACGGGGGTCTGCGGCATTATGGGTAAATGGAGGAAGTCGCGAGTTTGACCCAAGAGTTTGAAGGAAATGTGGCCAAGCTGGTTCTGAGGTCAGATCTGAGACCCATTCATTGAGGAAGAATGAAAATGGACAACACAGATGCATAGTTATGGTAAGTACACAACTTTTATTTCATATAAACCTGGAAAGTTGGTATAATAATAGGTTTTGCTTTAGCATACGTTTTCTGAAGGATATGAAGCCTGAAGCTCAAATGTCTGTCATTATTTTAGTAACTTCAATCATCTGATTTGCCAGAAAACCAGAAATGTCATGAGGCGTAGACTGAAAATTCGAAGCAAAAATCTGGTCATTCTACGAAAATCTGAACAGTTGGAAGATATGTGCAGCATATTCAATAATACAGAAATATTTTAATTTAAGATTTTCAAATTTTCATTTCTTCTTTAAAATTCTATATTTGTAGTAGTCTTTCTTCCCCAATTAAGGTAAAAACACCGTGCTTTTAATCAGACGAGCGTAGTGTGCTCTGCACCTCCAAACAGTGCATTTCTCATTAAATTAAGTGGAACAAGCATGCTACAAAAGGGAATTGGAAAACGGCCTCTCTGCATTTTAAATTGAGAAGCAGGCAGAGAACTGTGTAGTTTTTAACAGTAATGCATAGGAACAGAGTCTTGGGCATATGAAAAGCAACAAACAAGCGTGCTTATAACTCATTTAACAGTAGGGCTTAATAACAGAGTATTGGGCATATAAAAAGAAATAAAAAAGCGTGCTTGTAACTCATGCTGCACATGTTACCTCTAGGCATGTGCTTTACTGGTTTAGCCCAGTTTCAGCCCTTCACCTCCCCCCTCTCTCAAGTAATCAGAGGTTACATAATCACCTACTTGACCAGCCATTTTCAAATTAACCAGTGCATCAGATCCCAGTCGGTTGAGGTATGTTCACATACTTATGTATTTAATTCTTGTTTCTTTATCTAAGCTCAATGTACTAACTGTTTACTGCATTTACTTGCAAACTAAAACCTTGATGAATTAAGGTATGTTTATTGGTACCGGCTGTTACAAATTACTCGCAAACTGCTGTTGATATTGTATCCATTTATTGTCGTTTGCATTGACTTAGTGGTCTGTCCTGGGTAGTGTACCATTAATAAGGGACAGAAATAATGAACAAGTAGTGTAGCATTGATAAGGGACAGAAATAATGAATATTAACTGAGCCCTTAAGGCAGATATATAGGAAAGAGTGCTGCTGTTTGCTAATACTAAAAGGTGCACATGGACTTGTTTGATAATCATGTATACTGAATGTTTGAATGCATTACCTCTGTTCTTGGTATAGTACTAATAATCATATCCCCTCTCTACCCCTGAAAGGCTTGTAAAAGCATGTAGGGTCATTCCAGGAATAATAACAAGTACCGAAGACTTTCCCCACCACGGAACTTGTTTTAATAAGGTCAGTATCTACTAAAATACCTTGCCACCTGTAAACCTAACAAACTGGGTCCAAAAAAGCACTGGTAAATGTCCCCATAACTCCCGCTTGTAATCTGTTTATGCTGATAAACATTAGGTTGGAAGGATACACACAGGCAAGTGTAGTCCAAAGAAGGTGACTCAACAGGCAGTAAATGTTAAAGTTCCAATTTAATGAGCACTTTCGAAGGGGTCAATGCCCCAACTTCATCAATCTAAGCAGTGCATTTCTCAATAAACTAAGTGAAACAAGCGTGCTACAAAAGGGAATTGGAAAATGGCCTCTCTGCATTTTAAACTAAGAAGCAGGCAGGAAACTGTGTAGTTTTTAACAGTAGGGCCTAGGAACAGAGTATTGGGCATATGAAAAAAAACAAAAAAGCGTGGTTGTAACTCATGTAACAGTAGGGCTTTGGAACAGAGTATTGGGCATATAAAAAGAAACAAAAAAGCGTGCTTATAACTCATACCTGCACATGCTGCCTCTAGGCATCTGCTTTACTTGTTTAGCCATGCTCCACTTGCTTTGCTCGCTCTGTGTCCCACCCTGCCCCCATATCCCACCTGCCCCTGGTAGTACTATGTTTATAGTACCACTGGCATGCCCCCTTAATTAGTAACCATCTACACATGCTCCTAGAACCCAGCAAACTCCTAGCATAATAATACACCCCACTATCCATATTAACCCACTCATAGCTATTCTATTCTCTCTAATCTTTTATCCACCACATACACTCAATTAGTGTTGTTGCCACACAGCAAAAGGTTCTCTGGTTCAGTTCTCGGCTGGGGTGCCTTCTGTGTAGAGTCTGCATGTCCTCCCTGTGGTCGCGTGGGTTTTCTCTGGGTGCACCGGTTTCCTCCCACATCCCAAAGACATGCAGTATGTGGATTGGACACTCTAAATTGGTCCTAGGTGTGAGTGTGTGCATGTGTGTGCCTTTTGTGGAAGGTTGGGCGCCGGGCTGGCAACTCGACACCATAAAACTCCACTGCCAATCATGAGCAGACAGATGATCCACTGTGGCGTCCCTTAACCGGGAATAAGCCGAAAGAAGAAAAAAAAGAGACACTCAATACAGACCCTACCCTAATAATTTGCTATGAGTACAGCTAAAACACTAATGCTGCTACCCTTAGTACCCCTGCTATTCATTCCTTTTTGCCTGAGCTCTATTGAATATGTACAACATCTTGAAATCCAATACCCAAACTCTCAAACAGACACCAACCCAGCATTTAATAAGTTTGTCCACCACATAACCACCCCCTCTCCTAATTCCTTGCCCCCCAATTACCCTCACCTGACTAAATAACATTACATTAGCTTAAAAACCAAACGCTATGAAAAAATCATAAACACATTTTTAAGACTCATAAGCAACTTAAAAATTAATTTTATGAAGGATGGAGACATACACCCCAACCCTGGCCCATCCACATCAGTAGACCTAAGCACGCCATCTAACAACCCAACATGTACTACCTAGATTGATAGACTTCCAAACTCATTTCTGGTCTGTCATCTCAACATCAGAAGTCTAAACAACAAGATCCATAGCCTACATGGACTCTTAGCTGTTCACTCCCCTGATATCCTCTGCCTCACAGAAACCTGGCTAAAACCAATAACCAAAGATAACGAAATAACCCCCCCACAGTACAACATCCTTAGACTGGACCAGATCTCCAGGAAAGGTGGCAGGGTAGCTGTACTGTACAAGTCTACCCTAACAATAACAATTAACACCCAACAGCCACCCTAGTTTGGCAATGCAGAAATTCTCATCACCAAACTAATAATAAACAAAAATAAATGCAGATACATTGTCTGCATTTATATTCCACCCGGCAAGAATGATGATACTCTAGAAAATATCTTACATTGGGTAGCTTCTAACTATCCCCAGGAAACCATTGTCTTGGGGGACTTTAACATTGATTGGAACACCTGTTCCTCTGAAACTCCCTCCACCCATTTAAACCTCCATGGGTTTACTCGGATCATTGCCACCCCCACCAGATTTATCAAAAATAGAGTCAAAGGCTAGTATCCTTGACTGGATACTTATTAACAGCCACCCACAAAAGTACAAGTCAGGTACATTACCCAATGATCTAAGTAATCACTGCCTTACCTATATTAATAGGCTCAAAGCCGACATTCCCAACCAGCCACCTACAAAACTATAAGAAATGCCAGGAACTTTAACCTTGACAACTTCCAATGTAATTGGAATGTCTTGAAACGACTCCCATTACAAGGAGCAGTTGAGTATTTCAGTACCAGATTTCTGGCTATCCTTAACCACCATGCTCGTACCTGTACCATCAGTGTAAAAGCCACAGTTGCACCGTGGCTATCTAAAGAAACAAAAAGCAAAATTAATCTAAGGAACAATGCCTGGGCCAGGTTGCATGTTACCAAAGCCCATATGGCCCAAGTAAGATACCGGCAGCTAAGGAATCAGACCAAAAAATCTGTCATTCTAGACAAAAAGTAATCACTTAACCCTCCTACAACAAAAATATCATCTAAAACCTCAAAAGTTCTGGGCTGGTATTAACAATCTTCTCCATCCAGACAGTTCTGCCACTCCTACCCCATCAGCTGCCCTTGATAAATCCCATGTAGAAATTGCAAACAGCTTCAACTCCTTTTTTACTGAAACTATCCAGTCTCTAGCTACCAATCTCACTCAATTGGACACAAACACCAGCTCTTGCACATCTAGCCCTGATCCACCCAGAACCCAACCCACCTTTACCATTCAAACCTTACCTACCAACCTGATCAGGACCTTGCTCAAAAAGCTAAAACATACTACACTAGCTGCTGACAACCTCCCAGCTGAATATCTTCAAAAAGCAGCTGATGCCATAGCACTTCCCATTTCTATTTTGATCAACAGATCCATCTCAGAAGGATCCATCCCAGCAAATGGAAAATATCACGTTATACCTCTCCATAAAGGAGGAAGCTCCACAGAATTATCTAACTTTAGACCTATATCCATTCTTTTGCCACTAGCTAAAATCATGGAAAGATGCATACACAAACAAATCATGCACTTTCTTATTCAAAATGAAAAGCTTGCCGACTCTCAGCACAGCTTTAGGCAATTCCACAGTGCCACCACGGCTCATCTATCTTTCTCTAATCTCATCAATCTTCATCATAACAACAACAACTATCTTCAGCACTCTTCTACATCTCTCAAAAGCTTTCTATATTGTCAACCATCAGCTACTGCTCAATACCCTACAAACCATCGGTTTAGACCAACATGCAATACAATGGTTTCACTCCTACCTAAATGGTAGACAGCAGGCTGTCTTATGGAAGAGCAAGCTGTCATCCCAACTTCCTCTAACCTTTGGTGTCCCACAAGGGCCCATACTAGATCCCCTTCTTTTCTCTATCTTTATCAATGATCTGCATACCACCATCCCAGGAGTCACCTGCATCCAATATGCAGATGATTCAACGCTAATATGCTCCACCTCCTCTCCTACACAACTTCTAACCCTCATCCAGACCACTTTCAGCATGGTAGAAACATGGCTAGCTAATTGCCGCCTGCTTCTAAATCCTAACAAAACCAAGCTATTACTTTTCTTCCCTAACCATAGAATTTCTCCTCCTTCCTTCAACATCAAATCTAGCAATGACACCATTATCTCCCCTGATGACCATACAAAGCTTCTAGGCATAATAATAGACAACCTTAAATTTGAAAAACATGTAAATCACACTATCAACTCTGTCAACAAAAAACTTGGCCCCTTGTACAGAGCCAAACCTTTCCTCACCCCCCCCCAGCTAGGATAGCTATTGTAAGATCACACCTCCTCTCTACCCTTATGTATGCCTCCCCTGCACTCACCAACGTATCCAAAACCGATCTCAACAAATTATCAGGATGTTACAATCATATAGCCAGATTTGCTACTGGCATGGCTTTTAGGACCCACCATTGCCATAACCTCAGAGCTCTGGGATGGCTAGAGTATCTACCCTTCTACAGTTCAACCAGCTTACAGTAGCGCATAAAATACTCCATCAATCTGATAACACCCCTGTCCTCAAAAATATTCTCACCCCTCATAGTGCCCCCAGGCCATTATGCTCAGCTGATAAACTAATGATATTGAGCCAGAAATCCAACAACTCTGCAGGTGGTGCTATATTTGCCAACTCAACCGTTAAAATCTGGAATCTACTCCCTACTACCATTACCAAGGAAACCTCATTAACCCTATTTAAAAGAGAATACAAAAAAATACCTCACATCTCATTGGCTGTGCTCTTTTTCTAAACCTGGCTAATAACTTCACTAATACATGTCTTGCTACCCAACCTGCTGTTTAGCCAAGTATCTATGCCTCATATCATTTAAATGTGTAAGCATTGTGAATTATGAAATCTGGTTGTATTCTATGTTCACATTTTCTAGATAAGCCTCTGCCAATCAAATGCAAGTCTGCACATTGTGTATATTGATATCTGCCTGTATTCGCTGTCTATATTTTTCTAAACATGTCTGCCTGAGTTTATCACTCAGTGATGTATGTGCTATCTCTTTTTTGGTATGTGGAGCTTTTCTCCCCAGGCCTCGCTGAAAATGGACATATATCCAGTTGGACTATCCCAGTCAACAAATGTAAAATAAAATAAATAAAATAGTATAGTCTGTTGGAACACTGTGCTATCCTGTGAAATACTAACAAGGATTTTTTTTTAATCTTTTAACTGTGAGGTGTATGACTGCTCTGCTGTTCACAGAATCTCATATTTTCCATGATAAAAATTCCATTTCACAGAAATACAAAAGAGTGTTTACATGAAATGATGTAAGTGTACTTGTATCACTCCAGCTCTATACTAAATAAAATATGTGCAGCAAGAATAACTTCTAAAAGGCTTTGAAATTGTCCAGTGTTCATCATATTGATCACTGCTGCATAGCCTTATCTATATGGGTTATATCCTGCCATACTTCTTAACCTGTAAGCAAAAGAAATCTGGACAAAGTTAAAAATAATGGTGCGGGGGGTGAAGCCCAAAAATAGAGAAAATGTTTAAATATTGCTGTTATAAACTTAGAAAAGTTAATATACTAAAATGTTTTGCATTAGTCTGCATGTTCTGAATGATATGAAGTCAGAAACGCAAAAGTCTTAATAACTATCATCATCAACATCATTTAGTGACATCAGTCTCAATGAGTTGCCAGAAAAAAACAAATTGTATGCGAGACTGACCAAAAGTAAGATTTGGACTTTCTGGGGGGATCCGGACAGCTGAGAGGTATGTATTCTAGCAAGGATATAACAGCCATCTCCCCAAAGGTTCAGGCACCTTCCATGCACACAAACCATTAGGTAGCTCAGGCTGAGCTCACTAAACAAATAAGTTTGGGTGTCAATCCCTTCAGAACTTTACTACTAAAAAAGAGCACGCTCCTCTGAGGATTTCAAGGATAGGCAGTTGGCTGGTGCTGTTTCTCAGTTGTGCAGATACGTTCATTTTACTTCCATTTAAAAATCTTGTATATTATTTATACTTTCTTCTTCAGGAAAATTATTTTAAAGCAAAGAGTTTGTGATTTAATAGGCTGTCTTTAGAAAGTACTGTACTTTTAAACAGAAGAGCTTTTTTTCCTTTCAGTTTAACAGTTGTTGCGACAGTATATCTTTTTTCTGTGAAAAAAATGTTTATTTTACTTTGTGGGGCTGGCATACTCTTTTAAAGCATTTTTCACTGTGTTTGTCTGGGGAAAAAGTGGCTTTTTTATTTTTACCAGCATTTGTTGATTGTTTTCCCTGGTAAGAGGCAACATTTAAAACTTGACCATGGAGCAAACTAATTGTCCTGTATTCAGTCCTGCTTCTAGCCACAGAAAGAAAATGTTAAGCAAGCAGTCTTTGTCACCATAGCAGGCTAGTAATTTGCTTCAGCCACAGGTGGGTGACTGCTGTGGTCATTTGTTGTACCTGAGACCACTCATCTTTTACTTGGAATCCCTCTGGTGTAGCACCTGCAGCCAGTATGGACTGGGGCTCAGCCACATCCTCTGCTGCTGTTGGTATCCACTCAGTGGACAAGGGAGAGACATTCTTGTTGGTTCTGAAACAAGGAACAGGGAAGGCTTCCCTGTTTTGTCAAAATGTCTCTGTCTCTAGGGCAGCAGCTGCCACCACTAATGACACAGTTGGTCTCCCTTTTCTTCTCAAAAAGAAGCAGAAAACTAAGCATGTATCCACTGCTCCTCAAATTTCCTTAGAAGTAGTTTAGAGGGTCTGGCTCAGGGTTTAATTCAGGCTATTTGATCCTTCTTGTAAGGTATTTTCTGATAAAAGAAAGAGGAGTAGTTCCTTTCCTGACGACATTCAAGATTCTGAATCTGGGCAGGATGATGATTGGACAGATGCAGGGTTTTCTCCTCAGATTTCTGATTCTCCATGTGGGGGTTTCTTTTTTTCTGAGACTATTTCTAGAATGTGCCAGTGTTTTCAGTGGGAGAACACTGAAGTTTCTCAGTCCATAAGAAAATACTATGAGCTGTTACAGAAGGAATTTCCAGAATTTGCACCCTCTCCCTATTCTGTCTGCCTTGGAAGGGTGTTTGTGTATGTGTGTGTGTGTGTGTGTGTGTGTGTGTGTGTGTGTGTGTGTGTGTGTGTGTGTGTGTGTGTGTGTGTTTGTGTCAGCCAGCTGCTCCTGAAAGACAGATGGGCTGTATACTGTCCCTCAGTCTTAAGTTTATATACACTCTTCCTAAACCTGATGCAGCAGCTATAGCTTTAGTTAATCCTTCTGCTGCTAAACACTTAGTTACTTGCAGTCTTACTATTTCTGATAAGGACGGAATGGGAAAAAATTATATGCTTCTGCAACTTTGATTTTGAGAATTTTAAATTGTCTGGCTTATATTTTAAGGTTTGCCCTGACTAATTGTGAAAGTATGAGGAATGTTTTGGCTGGAGTTTCTTGTTGTGAGGAAAAATCTACCTTAAATAATTTAATTTCTTTTGTTATTCAAGTCACTACTCATTATATACAGTGCATATAATGACTCTTGATAGTTCTGAGGAAGTTTGCATGGCTACATTCTCAGAACCTCCTAGATGATGTTAAAATGATAGTTTAAATTCCACTTTGGGCAGAGATTTTGTTTTTAGCCCCTCTGCTGCAGAGGTGATCAAAAAGTGTGACAAAAAGGGTAAGCTGATGAAAAGAATCTCTTAAGATTTTCATCCTTCTTCTTCCAAATTTTCCAAGGATACTCGTAGCACCTCATCTAATTTTGATAAACAAAACAGTCTCAACAAAATGCTGGTAAACAGTCAAATTGAAAGGGAGCTCCAAGAAAAATTCTGGAAAATCTCAAAACCAAGGACAGTCCAATAGATCAGAATGACTGTTTCAGTGATGATCCCCTATCCCACCATGGCACCCATTTTCTCTTGCAGAAGTTCTGAATCCCCACTTTTTTGTTTGGTTATAGTTTCAGACAAATGGTTCCTGAGGAGCATTCATGAAGGTTACAGATGGCAATGGGAGGAAATTCCTCCTATTTATGGGGTAATTCCTCATCCTCCAGTCTAGACTGTCTTATTTCCACCCGTGCTCCATCACATGCTGTATCAGGCAGTGATAGAGCCTATTCCCTATTCCCAGGTGGGAAAGGAATTTTATTATAGGATGTTTTTAGTACCAAAGAAAGAAAATGCTTGGTGACCAGATCTAGATTATTCTTTCCTAAACCTGTTTGTGATCATGTCCACATTCAAAATGATGTCACATCACAACCTGTTACCTCTTCTTCCTCATTCAATTTTCATGGTAGCAATAGATTTAAAAAATGCTTATCGGCACATCTCTATTCAACCAGATTTCAGACATTTTTTAAGGTTTTGTGTGTTTGATCACATTATCAGTTCTCTGCCTTAGCCTTTGGACCATCCACTGTACAAAGAGTGTTCACAAAGTATCTAGTTCCAGTTATAGCTCATTGCAACCTATAGGCTATCCACATTTTTTTCATATTTAAATGACTTGCTTGTCTCTGTGGAGTATTTTCATAGTGCCAGGAATCTCTCTGTCTCTCTTTTTCTTTTTCTCTCTCTCTTGGGTGAGAGCTCTTTTGCACAAGCTGGGATTCCAAGACAACATTCAAAAGTCTTTCTTGACTTCTCACAGAATTGTGTTTCTGGGATATCAACTAAACACTACAGTTCAAAGAGTTTTTCTACTACAGGAAAAAAGAGGGGTTTGGGTTTGCTACAATAGTTAAGGTGTTTGCCTTGGAGTCACAATGTACATGGTTTGGTTTTTATCCTTGAAAAGGAAATGGGTTAGGCTTGAAATGGCTCACAAGGGCAGGTAGTCTAGTACTCATCTATAAACCTATAACTAGGTCTATTTCTAGTGTTTTCCACTCAGCCTTTGTCACTACAAGGAAACTTCTCAGGATTTTGGTTCTTATGGCTTCAATGATTTTCATGAGACCCCTGGCAAGACTCTACATGAGAAAGATGCAGTGGTATCTAATGTTTCTTTGGTCCCAGTACCTACACCCTTTATCTTTTCAAATCCCAGTGCTGGGGTTAGTCAGAAGACAATCACTTGTTGGAGACTAAAGATATCCCTAAATCCAGGTCTTCCATTCTCCCTCCATGTTCCAAAGCAGTCAGTCAGACTTTGCATGGGGAGCAATTTCAGGAGGGGTAAATACATAAGCTGTATGGAAACCCAAGAACAGTTGCAAGCACATAAATGTAAAAGATATGCTTGCCATGACCAAGGTGCTGAACTTTATGAATAATCTTTGGTTACCAGGACCTTTTCAAGTTATTACAGACAATACCACAGTCATGGGGTGCATCAACAAGCAAGGAGACACTAGGTCATACTCCCTTTGCAGGCTAGCCATGTTAGCTTGGGATATAGCTTCATAGCAAATTCTCACTCTACAGGCATCCTGTGTTCCATTGGAGTAAACCTATGTGCAGACAAATTGAGCAGGGCCAGGGAAAACCCTCACAAATGGAAAGTAGATCAGGGATCTTCCAAGATTTGATCCTTCTGTGGGGAGTTCTTGAAGTAGAACTCTTTGCCTACTCTCTGAACAATTAGCTAGCAAGACTCTGTTCCAGTACTCCATGCAAGAAGGCCTCAAAGGCATATTTTTTTCTCTTCCTTGGACAGGAGTGTTCCTGTATCCTTTTCTACCCTTTCCACTAACATCCAGGGTATTTCTGATGATTCAGAAGAAATCCCCCAAGATCATTGTGCTGACTCCCATCTGGCCCAGGCATCCATGGTTCTCCATTCTTTTGGAAATGGCCAGGAACAATTACCAGAAGATTCCTCATAGGCTGGATCTGCACACACAAGAACAGAGGTGTTTGATACACTCTGACACCAGTCAATTTCTGTTGGCTGACTGGATGATAGGGTCTTAATTACTTTTGAACACCTCTTTATTGGGGACATACAGCAGGTAGTAATGGAGGCAAAAAAAACTGCTATTAGAAGAGGCAAACAAAAAACTGCTATATAAGTAGGTGTTTGCCTTGGAGTCACAATGTACATGGTTTGGTTCTCATATTTGAAAAGGAAATGGCTTAAGGCTACTGCAGCAGTAATTATTTGAACATCTACTAATATGGTAAATTTATGTATACACTTAGAAGAGGCAAGAAATCTTGCTATTAGAAAATCTTATATTAGCAAATGGAAAAGGTTTCTAGTTGGGGCCAACAACAAAGCCAGCTCCCCAAGGACAAGTTTTTCTCTGATTTTATATTTGTGTGAACTACTATCCTATGCCTTTTTTATTTCTCTGTCAATGTTCATTTATTGACCATTTCACCATGTCTGCCCATGAATCCTCCTATTTCAATGCAGTCTCATGTCAAAATGTTTTTGAAAGGGGTTTTGCATAAGAGGCCTCCATGAAAACCAGTGGCACCTTGAGATCTTCATTTTGCACTAGAGAAGCTAACACTTGATCCATTTGAATCAGATAACCTGGATGACTTGAGGTTTTAACATGGAAAACAGTTTTACTTATTGCTCTGACCTCTGCAAGAAAAGTATATGAGCTGCTGTTATGATGAGTCAACCCTACCTCAATTTACACAAGACAGGGTTTCTTTGAGAACTAATCCTTCTTTTATGCCTAAAGTAGTATCCAAGTTTACTTCAACCCAAACTTTCTCTCTCAATTTTCTTCCTGAACTTAAAAATGAGGGAGAAAGGATACTTCATATATTGGATGTTCACAGACAACTCAGGTACTATCTTGACAGAACTAAATGTTTCAGATCTTTGTATCAGTTGTTCATTTGTTGTGAAAAGAAGGGACAACCTGTGTCAGGACATACCATTTCTAAATGGTTGTCTAAGGCTGTTACCTTTTGTTATGCTCACCATAACAAAGCTTTTCCAGGCAGGGTCTTGACTTCATCTGTGTCTTTTTTTGAAAAAGTTTGGATTTTAGTAGTATTCTATAAGCAGCAATTTGGTCCTCTGCACACTACAGGCTTGATACTTTTTGGAGGTCAAGATCAGGCTTTGTAAGGAACATTCCCCAGTGTCTCCTGGACTCTTCAACTTCCTCCTCCCAAATGTTGTAAGCTAGGATAAATATACCCATATAGTTAAGGCTACTGCCGCAGTGAGCAATATGATAAACAAAGTACAGTTGTGTAAGTAAACATACCATAATAATAGATGTTCAAATGATCACTGCTGCTGTAGCCTCTCTCTCCCTCCATCACCCTTCTCTTTTGGTATGTTGTTTATGCCAGGGTGTGGTGTATTTTTTTTTGTTCTTCCTAGCATTGTGCTTTCAGAGCTTAACCTCACTCTGTTTGTTGGCAGGAAAGCTCTGAAGGGCTTGGCACCTAGGCTTGTCTTTTAGTCAGCTCAACTCAAGCTGTCTACAGTTTGGGCTCCTGGAAGGTGCCCTGAAACTTTGGAAGATGGCCAACTGTTATATCCTTGGCAGATATAAGCCATATGGTTAAGGCTACTGCAGCAGTGATTATTTGAACATCTACTGTTGTGGTAAATTTACTTATACAAATCTACTTTTTGAATAATAGAGCTTGCCTTGCCTGGCACTGATTCCTCTTACTCTTAGTTCATAAGATTGTACAAGGGATTAACTTTAAACCATTTTAACACATCTTTACCCTCTCCCTGGCACATGCCATATTTCCATAGGTTCACAGGTTCATAGGAGATTATTAGGGTAACAGCTTGAGAGCATTTACATGCGTAGGCAATACAATCTGATTTACCCAGTGTATGTCCACTAGGGCAGGAGGAAGGCATGTGTTTATGCTTATGCCTTGGTATTTTTTGATTTTACAGATTTGTCCCTATCCATAAGGGGCATAGGCACCAGCCAAGATGTAAATTTACAGTTCCCAATCTATCGATCCAGACTAGCCTTGAAGAGGGCCAGGGAGGAACTTTTCTTCGTGTGGCTAGAAAGCCTGTACCCATGAACTACCACATAGCCAGTAGTCTACTTAACACCAAAAGTGTGATAAAAGACCTTTGGACACAGGTGGACAGTAGTCTCTCCTTTGATAATCACATCACCGCAGTAGTCAGGAAATTCTTCTACGTGGCACACCTCATCACAAAAGGTTTCTCATCCAGAAAAAAAATAGGTCATTGTTCCCCTCTACTCTTCACTCATTAGACCCATTATAGAGTACAATGCCCCTTTTGGTATGTACCTCACAAGACATCTACAACAACTGGAAAGGCTGCAGAAATAGCTCACAAAGAGGATTACTGGCCTCAAACAGATGCCCTATGCAGACCGTCTCTAAAAACTCCAGCTTTACTCCATCATATATCGCCTACTCAGAGGTGGTCTCTGCCTAACATACAAATCTATGTCAAAGTCAGAGCTGATAGACATGCTGCACTTAAAGAAATCCCAATCCCTCTAAGCTACATGCTCTAGGGACCTAAACCTTGTCACTACAATAAACAGAACATGCTGGAGGGAAAGATTCCTGTCCCAGAGACTTCCCATACTCTGGAACAAACTACCTATCTATATCAAACAAAGCTCTTCATTAGCATTCTTCAAGAAAAATCTTGATGATTGGAAGGGAGATAGGAGATTCACCCCGAGGATCACTTCTGTGGCTCTGCTTGACAGGGGCACAGGAAAGTAATTTTCTTGGGTTGCGAAAGCCAGGGTACCTTTTTGGCTAGACTTATATAGGCCCTAGGGTCAATAGCCTAGTACCTACCTGTGAACCTATGAACCTGTAAGATGTGGCACTCACTGAGGCACTTATCTGTCTTTCCAGCATGTTCTGTTTGGCACACTGACTAAGTTCAGATCCCTGGAATGGGTGACCTTCAGGCTGTTTGTCTTATGAATACGCAGTAGCACTATCAGAGCTGGATTTGTGAGTGCCTTGTAGGTTAGATACAGGTCGCCCTTTAACAGTTGATAGGAGACAGAGTAAAGGAAAAGGGCTTTCAACATGTCTGCATAGGACATGTTTTTCACCCTGTGTTTTCTTTGTGTGGAACCTTTGAGGTCACTTTAGATGTTGAAGGTGCCTGGTCAAATACATTCCAAATGGCACATTGTGCCTAATTGTTGGTTTAACGAGGGCTGTGTACAATGGGACTATAATCTCTCTGGATCTGGAAACCATACCTTTACTTATAAGTCCTGCCACATAGAATGATTTCCTTACCACTGTGGATACATGATGGTTGAAGTTCAGGCTACTGTCTATCTTGGTACCCAGTTCCCCTACCTCTTAGTCTACTCTTAGGGGTATGTTATCATTGTTGTAGTTAGCAGAAGTATTTTTTCCAAAGGCTACAATAATGCATTTCTTTGCATTTAGTTTCAAGCTGCACTTCTGACGCCACTCATTTGTCTGGTTTAGACCTAACCGCCAGCTTGTAGTAATCTGCACATTGTCATCCAGAGGCCCTCCACATTTGCCTTGGTGTTTGGAAACTAAATTCCAAACAGGAGTGGTTCCAGCACTGAGCCCTGTGGCACACCACTAGTAATTGGCCACTTGCTGGAACTTGAATCACCCACTTTGAGCATGCATCCTATCTTTGAGCCAATTAGCTATTAATCTGGTGAAGTAGGGATTTATGCCCACCTCTGTGAGTTTATTTCTTATTCCTGCATGGGGTATTGTGTCAAATGCCTTAGCCAGGTTGAGATAGGTAGTATGCATTGTTTTGTCCTCATCCATGGCCTTAGTGACCTTTTCAAAGAAGTTCACCAGATTTAACAAGCATAGTCTACCATTAATAAAGCTGAATTGGGTCAGGTCCAGTGTTTGGAGGTTTCCTATGTCTTTGTTTATTGGGACAATTATGATTCTTTCCATGGTCTTACAAACAAGACTAATCAAGCTTATGGGTCTGTCGTTACCTGGGTCAGTTAACAGTCCATCCTATGCAGGGTTATGACCATAGCTGTTCTCCACTCTGTCAAAACAAAGCCTGTCTGGGACTATGGATAAATAAAGGTCCTATTGGGCCTAATAGATTACTATTCAAATTAAGAAAACCATATCTCACATATAAAACCAAGAACAAAGCAACAAGTCTGCAGAGAATCCGACCAATCACAAACTCACAAATGTGTATTCCAGTTCAGAAAATCAGAAACAGAAACTTTTGAGATTAGCACTTTCGTTTATTCCATAACAAACTTCATCAGATAATGGAGAAACAAACTCAGAGTTATACTGGCAGCTAAACCTGAATGCCAGCACATGACCGGGCCTTAATGAATAAATATCCATTAGTTGTCTATTTAAATTAAAAGCTTTAGAGAGGTAACTATAAAATTGCAGGAAATATTTGTAGTATGATATGCATTTTCTCTACATGAATTTAACAAAATATATGCATAGAAACAATATCATTATTTTAGATGTATCATAATTCATGTTTTTATACTTTTGTGCATTTTATTCAGCTTTTTAGCTGTGTATTCATTTACATAAATGTTTTACATGTGTTAAGAATGGGGTACCCAATACATTTTGTCATGTCCCTTTAAATGTACTTTGAATGCACCACTTGTTACATCATATTGATCATGTGATCCTAACAAGGAAACTTAAACTGTTTCAGTCTGTTTCTCCATTATCTGATTAAGTTTGTTATACCCTCATCCAAGTTTCTGTTGCTGTATTTCTGAATTGGAGTACACATTTGTGAGTTTGTGACTGGTTGGAGTCTGCAGAATTGCTGCTTTTTTCTTACTGTTCAAACTATTTAAGAAGCAACCTGGTATATCATCGGGCCTCATTGATGCTTTGGAGTGTGCTGTGGCTACCTGTTCTGTAGTGATAATTGGTGGAGGAGTGGTGGAGGGTATGATTTGGGGGACAACAGTGGGTGAGGAGAGAGTGAAGTCTGAGCTAAATTTATCAGCTAGCATATTAACACTATCAGTCAGCTAGGTGTAGGAGATGCTGTTAATAACTAATTCTGCACAACATTGAGTGTTGCCCTAAGAATTGTGGGCATAGCTGAAAAATGTCTTATGGTTATCCTTAGCTTTACAGGTTATTTTTACCTCAATGTCAGCTGTCAGAGACTTTACTAGTTTTCTGATCTGCTTACTTAAACTAATGAGGGATTTATTACTCTGCTGTGCACATTTCCTCCTATTTCTCAACAGACATTTCTTCTTTTGTCCACCGGGATGGCTTATTTTTGTGATTTGGCCTGGGCTTGTTTTGGTTTGGTACCACAGTTTCTATGCATTTGAGTTATGTGGTTATACAGAGCATTAGTGTACTGTTCTGCATAGGCTACTGTGTTTTCAGGATTTGGAGGGCTTGAAATCTAGCTATGCCATTGCTTAACAGTGGATAGTTGGCCTTGGAAAGGTTTTTAAACTTCTTTGGGTTTGGTTGGTGGGGTCTAGACTTACCTTAATTTCCATGGAGACTACGTTGTGATCTGACCTTACTAGTGAAGACATCACACATAGTTGGGGTGCAGCACTCTCCCATACTTGTTAGTATCAGATCTAAGGTATTTGTTCCTTGGTAAGACTGTAGACCAGCTGTTACAGGGTATTTGTATTAACAAAGTCTAAGAATCTTTGGGCCTGTGTATTAGTCATTGTGTATTCTTCCCAGTCAAAGGAGGGTTAATTAAAATAACAAATGAGTATGGTATTCGGCTGGATGGTGAGTGATTCATATAGCTCTAGGTATAATGTGTGGATATCCTGGTTTATGTAGGGCAATCTGCAGCTAGCAAGAATTCGGTAGTTGTTTTTTTTTTGCCATAGATAGTTGGACATGCAATAACTCTAGCATGTGATATTGATTGACCATTTTTGAGGTAAGATTTTCCTTCATGTAGATAGATATACCTCCTCCTTTAATTCTCTCAAGTTCACTGGATGAATGGAGTGTATGATGGGCATTATATCCATGCATAGCTGGAGTGCTTTCTGTGGTTTTAAACCATGTTTCTGTAACTGCACAGATGTCAGCATCCTCTAGAGTTAGGAGAGCTTCCAGGGAATGCAGCAATGCCTTTAGCTTGTTCTGAGTATCATTTGTTATGTTGGAAGGTTTATCTGTAGGGCAGCACATAAAAAAAGCAGAATAGGGTGGATAATGTTTTAGCCAATATCTGAAAGCCTAGAGGAGATAGGTAGAGACCATCCCTGGCAAACCAGACTGGCTTGCCGACCATGTCCTCCCAGGCTGACAAATAATTGAACCCCTACTGAATGACAACAGCAGCTAAGCCAATTGCTAAAATCAGTCATCTTCTGCCTGTATTGTAAGGTGCCACCTTTTGTTGTGGTGAAAACTGGACTGAGGTCACACCCCTTGCATCTCCCACAACACTTCCCATCTCCTCCCACCACCTGCCCACTTTGTGCACATTTTGTGCCATCATTTTCATGTCAGATAAGGAGGAACACCCTCTTATGTTAAGTTGTCCAATCTCGCCTTTGTTCTTGCTGGATGGGTTCGGAGCAGATCCTCTGCTCTGACTTGGCCATTTACTATAGCTCGAGAGCTCTTTACTGGCTCGAGACTACCCCTTATCCCAGAATGCCCAGTGTCAGCTACCCAGATCTCGTTTGCTGCTTTAGTTGCGAGTTAGCGTCAATAGTGGCTCAGGCTTAGTATAACTTTTTCTCTATTAAATTCAAATAATTTGCTTAAAAAATTTATATATATTTTCTTTCTTATAGTAGTTTGTAAGTTTTTTTATTGTAAACCCCTTATCTTGTACCTGTGGTGTTTTTTGTGCTGTGCTGACCATTGCCCCTTAATCGCTAGGCCTTCTGTTATTCCCTGAACTCGTTTAACTTAGAGAGTTCTCCCCCCCCACCAAGGACAGCCGTTTAATTTAGAGGCTCTCCTTTAAGTTCTTTATTAATATAATTTTTAGTTTACTATCATAGTGTGTCTTTTTGGTAAAATGTCTAAGGAAGTTAAAACCTCTGGTTTTAAAAAGTGTGACTCATGCTGTCAGAAGATGTCTCTGACAGATGGGCACACTAGTTGTGTTTACTGCTTGGGGGCTCTGTACCTGCAGGACTCTTGTTCTATTTGTCATGCCTTTAGTCCAAGGGTCCTGCCGCAGTGGAAAAACAAGCTTATCCTCCCTGGATTGTTAAAACAGGATTCTCCGGCCAAAGCATCTCAGCCAGTGAAACCTTTGAAACCAGTCAAGTTGTCGGCTCCATGTTTGGAACTGACCTGTGAGCTTGATAAACCAAGTGTGTCAGTGCCCTCTGGCACTGACAAGACTACTCCTCCATCGGCTCCGTTACTTTGGAGCCATTTCAGAGCCACAAATGAGCTAGGTCTCCTTCATTGGAGCCGATTTGCTCTGTGCCACAATCACCCTTACTTCAAAGTAAGGCCAGTCATTGCTCATCTTCCCACTCCTTTCGATCCTCGAGGTTATCGGATCAGGATGTGGCGAGAGTGGTCAGTAGGTTGCTGAAGTCACAGGCCATTGCTAAAATGCTTTCGAGCCCGCCTCAACAGGCTTTAGCTCCATCCACTTCGATTTCGATTCCTCCTCCGACTATGCTTAGTTCGGAGCCGGAGTCCATGGATGCTCCGATAGTGGTTCCTTTGGCTCCGATGACATCCTCTTCAGCTCCATTTACCTTGGTTCTTCCTCCCATCGAGATATCTGGGCACCAAAGCTCTCTCGTCAGCTCCGAGGGAGAAAGTGGCATTGGGCCCTTGTCCGACCCCACTATCCCTCTTGGAGCATCGGCTCAGTTGAGCTCTGCTCCCACATTGGCCTCAGACCCATCACCCTTGTTGCAGAGTGGGATTCATGTCTTTTCAGAGCTGGATCCCTCCTTGTGTCGAGACTGTGACATCTTCGAGATCATGTGGAGAGTGCTGTCCCCATAGACGGCCCCACTATCGATTCCATCGGCTCCGTCCCCCTCGGTGCCTGTGACAACCTCTGTTCTTCCTCCAGCCCCAAAGAGTAGGGAACCTATGCCCCAGGACACCCTATTGGTGGACCCTCTTTTTCCAAAACCTCCCCAGAGCATTCTTAGCAGACTTTCCAGAAGAAAAAGTGCAAGAGGAAGCACCAAGACTCCCCTGAGTCTGTCACCTCAGATACAGAACTGGATGAATTGCAGGGTTCCCCAAGGCCCCCCTCTGAAGATGTTTCCTTTTTGGACATCCTTGAGATTCTCAGGCAGAGGCATAGCTGGACTTCCCTAGACCCCTCCGAAGACAAGTCTGTATACCTGGACGCATTTGGTTCCCAACCTCCCACCTCCTGGGTGTCTCTGCCTTTTGATCCACTCATGTCTGTAGTGTCTCGAAAGGCTTGGTCAGCTCCAGATTCCAAGGATCCTGTCCTGAGGAGACCCAGTAAATTTATCACAGCTCCCCAAGACAAACAATTTTTGACTAAAGGTGTCCCAGTTGATGCCATGGTGGTAGCAGCAGCCACAAAGAGAGAGTTAGCTGAAACCTCCTCATCTGTCCATTCACTGAATAAAGGCTCTCAGATGATGGACAGATATGGGAAGCGAATGTCCTCATCAGCGATTTTCTCCCTTAGGTCCCCTGAACTACCTTTCCCATTTTACTAGGCTTCAGAAGGATCTCCTAAAAGAGCTTGGAGATACCCTACAAGATCCCACAGCTGAGGGAGCTACAGCCAAGGTAGCTACCCAGCCGGCGACTCTTAATTCAATAGTCAGTTCCTCCATGAGGCTTATTTCATACGCAGCCGATGGTGCGAGTAGAGTTGCAAGAACAGGGGTGGCTCTTAGGAGACATTCTTGGCTGTGGCTGTGTCAGTTTGTGGAATGTTTCAGAGCATCCTTCACCAATACCCCCCTTGATGGCTCCTTTCTCTTTGGGCCTCAGGTGAAAGACACGCTTATTAGGTGCCCGCAGGAAGGCAAGATGCTCTCTGATGTCGGAGTCCATTTTTCCACTACTATCAGACCATACCCAAAGGTTCAGAAGGGTGGAAAGATGAGGTTTTGAAAATCCCAGGGACCCTTGCCTGATGCACGTGGTGAATTTTCCCCCAGGGGCAGAGGGGGAAATAATAACAATGGCAGATGCCGCTCTCGTGGCAGAGGGGGGTCTGCAAAATCAGGATGACAGAGATACGTTCTCTTCCAAACCCTATCAACATCCCTGAAAGGATGCCCGACTGCTCAACTCTAGAGGCAGTCAGGTGAAGGCTTTCATTGTACCCAATCACCTGGCAAATTATTACAAAAGACAAATGGGTACTAGCAATTATATCCAGAGGTTACAATATTCCCTTTCATCAACCCCCTTTTATTTAAAAAAAAAATCATCCCAGATGTTCCACCCAATCTAAGGGATCAGGCAGTCACAGAAGTTTCAAGACTGCTAGAAAAAAGAGCCATCAAGGAAGTCCCCGCAGACCAAGTAGGATCTGGAACTTACTCAAGATTCTTTTAGTGCCCAAAAAGACAGGGGACTGGAGACCAATTCTTGATCTTAGCAGGTTAAACAAATCTGTACAAAAAGAAAAGTTTTGGATGGTAACACTGCAGTCCATTCTCCCCTTTCTGGGTCAGGACAATTGGATGTGCTCCATAGATCTTAAGGACGTGTACTATCATATAAAAATGGACAGACAGTCCAGGAGATTTCTACGCTTCCGGCTAGGGGGCAGTCATTACCAATTCAGAGCTCTGCCCTTTGGTCTCACCACAGCCCCCAGGGTGTTCACCAAATGCATGGCAGTAGTCACGGCTTACCTGAGATGTCTAGGATTCCAGGTGTTTCCTTATCTGGATGACTGGCTCCTCACTGCTACCACCAGGCAACAACTTATAGAGGCACAGGATTACACTATCACATCCTGTGCTCAACTAGGCATCACAATAAACTTCTAAAAATCTGCCTTGTTGCCCTGTCAATCTATTACATACACAGGAGCAGAGCTGAACACAAGAAAAATGATTGTAAAATTGCCTCAGGAAAGAGTTTCCATTATTTGAAAACAGGTGTCACTTCTCCTGAGGAGAAAAATAATTAAAGTAAAATATGTTCTTCAAGCTCTAGGGTCCATGGCTGCAGCCATTCTTCTAGTTCCCTTAGCACGCTTTCACATGAAAATCCTTCAGTGGCTTCTTTTCACACAATGGTCCTTCCAGGAATTACCCATGTCTCACATGATGCTAATTATGGAATCTTGCAAAAGACACCTTTCCTGGTGGATGGTCTCCCCACTAGTTACTCAGGGTAGACCTTTCATGGAATCCCATCCGGTTGCCCAAGTGATGCTTCTCTGATAGGGTGGGGGGGCATTATCTAGGGCAGACCGTCCAAGGCACTTGGCAACCTCACAAGTACCACTTGCACGTCAATGTCCTGGAGATGAGAGCGGTGTTCCTAGCATTGCAAGCTCTTCAAGACTCTCTCCCTGCCTGAACTATTGCAATACAGATGGATAATATGTCAGTGGTTTGGTACATCAGCAAACAGGGCAGAACCAGGTCTTACCCCTTGTGCAGAGAGGCCCTCAGACTGTGGCAATGGGCGATTTCCTCCCATCGTTTTCTGACAGCAATGCATATCCCTGGGACATCCAACATAATAGTGGACAGGCTCAGCAGGGCTATCCTCATGCCTCACAAGTGGTCTCTGAAACAGGAAATTGTGGATTTTATTTTCTGCAAATGGGGCCAGCCTTGCTGCAATCTTTTTGCCTCTCCCCTCAACAACAAATGCAGCAGCTACTTCTCCCTTGTTCCTCCTCCGTGTCAAATACCCAGGGACGCTCTAGTCCATGATTGGCCTCAGGGACTCCTTTATGTATTTCATGCCTTCCCCTAATTCCAAAAGTCATTCAGAAAGCAAAATTGTTGGGTTGCAAAATGATCCTTATTGCCCCCTATTGGCCTTGACAGATTTGGTTTCCGTTCCTTCACCCCCACCTTCTACTCCAGCCTTGGATTCTAGACCCAGTACCGGACCTCTTGATTCATCAATCAGGCATGGTCGGCCTTAGGCATAGGCAAACTAGGCGACCGCCTAGGGCGTCATAAAGGCCAGCATCTTAAAGGGTGCAGTTTTTATTTATGCGTGTATTAAGAAAGTGTGCACTCTTCTCTGCACCCTATTAAAGTGTAACTGGAAGCCGGAACCATGGGGGAGGGGGGTGAGTGCCCTCCCACTTACAGCTGCAGGTTGGCCAGGACAGTTAAAAAAAAAAAAAAAAAAAAAAAAAAATGTATTCGTGTGTTGCCGTTCCACCCAGTTTGTAGCGCACTGATAACTTGGACAAACATATTATCAGTGTTTTTCCGAGGTTATGCTTTCCTGGGTTTTGGTTGCATTTTTTTTTTTTTTATTTGATTTGTCTGACTGGTACGCGCAATGGCAGAATTTTACTTTTGGATTTACTTTAACAGAATTATATGCATTTCCTGGAATACTTTTTTCAGAAAATCAAGATATTTTTTCTGTGTTCCCCTGTGACGTTTCTGTGGCAAAACAGCAAAGTTTAATAAGTCATTAATTGCATAGATACATAAAGGCTACGTATATAGGCATCAGGTCTTCCTAAAACATGTTTAGTTACCTTATGTTAATTTTCTCTGCGAGCATTGTCAACATTACAAAAAAAAAAAAAGCAGTAACTTTAAGCATACCTCTCAGTTTGTCGACAATTTTGAAGTACACCTCCAACTGTGCCTTATATTGTGCCATGCAACATGTTGATTTTCTGGGTTCTGGGGAGAAAAAAAAAACACCATGCCTTCGGACTTCATCACGCCTTTCCAGGAATTGGAGGATGCCTTCTGCAAGGTACGGGATTATATGAAATTATGAACAATTTTTCTACTTAAAATGGGACTCTGTGTGATGAATTTAATTTTTTTTTTAAATAACCGGCGGTTGAAAGCAGTTCTTGGAAAATCTCTTGTGAAATTAGAAGAACTTTAAAGTTAAACTTAGCGACTGCAATGAATTAAGCAATGTGGGGGAGGGGTAAAGTAAGAAGGAGTTTGACCGCACCGGGTTTGATTTTATAAATCCTTTGACAGTCAGATCTTTAAAATATAGTCCTTATTCATCGGGGATGTAATTCTGATCTGTTTTCTTCCCTTTTATAGAAATATTCGTAGTGCTATACGTGCATAAAGTAGATTGGATCTTGCTTCAGTGTTGTAGTATCGAGCCACGTGTTTAGTATGTGTGAACTGTACTGTACACCAAAGGTGGAACGGGTCCGTGCTGTCATAAGAGTATTAAATATTAAAACTAATTACACAGGTTATCCATTTTAGTAACTTACGTCTTGCATATACTGCAACAGTGCCATTATCCCGACTTGGCGCGCGCAGGAACACGTGGCTGGCTGCGTAGTTTGTTGGGGAAAGTAGTAAACAGGGATTCCTTTTGTATGCTGTTAATCCCTACCTGGTTTCTCAGTTTTTTATTTGGTATAGCTACAGCTCACTTGAACCCACAATGTGTGAACAGTGCTAACTGGTACATTGTGTTCTTCAGGTATGTTTTGCAGAACCTTTTGAAGAAATGGCTGAGGCTTGTACTTGTAGTTTGCACTGTGCATTTATGGCTGCACAATCATGAACCACAGGCTTCGTCCTTGGCTCTCATGTGTGGAGTCACTTTGGCCACCAATGCTGCATGCTCCTAAAGAAACTTTACCCATTTAGTCGGAGATCAATATATTTTAGACATAGCTGGAAAACAGCAGTGTGAAAGATCATCATTATGCAGACTGTAGCTTTTCTTGTCTAGATGTTCCATGTTTATCCAAGACTGTTTGTTTTATCAGTGTTAATATCTATGCATACATTTGGACTTTTAATGTGCTTGTGAATGTGTGTACGTTAATGGCTGGGTAAAGCGTTTTACTCTTGTACCCAGTTTATTAGGTGCAGGGCCAGAAGGAGTGCTTTTTCAGTGGTTGTACATAAACAACCAGTTCTGCATGGGATACTTGCAGGATGAACACACTTTTATGACAGTCCCTCAACCTCTTAAAACAGTAAATCTGGACAAAGCCATAAATGGGAGGTTGGTGTAATGGTTAAGGTGCTTACCTTAAAAACACAAGATGCAGGGTTTGATTCTCACATGGGGTAATTGGCTAGACTTAAAATGGTCCCCGAGGACAGTTAGCCTAGTACTAATTTATGAATCTATAGTAAGGTTAGTCTATAATGGCAGACATTAGAGCTTTGTACTTGTTATTGTTCAGCTTAGCTCCCAACTGTCAGTATTATGAAAGAACGTAACCTGTTTTCTTTCAGTCGTGCTTAACCCTTGCGCATGATGTACCTATTTTTGGAGGTATTTTCTCATTTCCAGTCTTAATTTGTACCTTCATACAATTTTCTGAATCCCCCTGCACTCTAGTACACAGAAAGCCATAGTGGCACCAATAATTCAGGTCTTACATCTCTCCTTCTTAGCAGCATAAATAAATTACCTTATGTAAAATTTTATGATACAGATTTTGCTGTTTCTTTGATAATGTGCTTATATTTTTCTTTTCTGTCACTCTATGTTTTTAAACATGTTTCTGAGCTGTACCCCTTCACTGCTATTCAGTTTTTATGCTAATTAGATGCCCATTTGAATTAGCATGAATTTCTGAAGGATGTAGAGTCTTAAACTCAAATGTTTGTCATTATTTAATGACTTCAATCCTCAGCTATTTGCCAGAAAGGTACAGATTTTAGAAGGAACACACCAAAAATATGAGGCAAAAATCTAGACATTTTGTGAAAATCTGTACAGTTGAGAGGTATGCAACATGAATTGCATAAAGAGCGTTTTTTTCTATCCTTTGGAAGTATAATACGAAGGACTTACTTAGATTAAACCACTTTAATATCCCGACCACCATTGCTTTTGCATTAGTAGGACATGTCTGTCACCTAGGAATCTGAGGCATAGTTTTGGAAAGAATGAAACACTGAAGCAAAACTGATTTCATGAACTTTAATTATGCCTTGAGATAGGAATGGTTTCAGTTTGTCACCTTAAAAATCTAAAGAAATTAAACAAAAGACAAAAAAGTGGTAAAAGTCTGGACAGTCTTGTATACTACCCAAGAGAGTATCGTCAGCAGCGATGTTGTCTGTGCAGTCCTTCTGTAGGTTCATCAGGATGGAAATACTTTCCTAAATTCACTGTATTACTGACATCCCTAGTTTTAATCTCAAAACATTTCCCCCTAATTGCATTGTGTAATTGTGTTAGAGTCAGGAGGATTGCATACACAACCAGGTATACTCTAGGGCATTATTACAAGGAGAGCAGGACAGGCACACTCATTCAAATCAGGGGAGCAAGCAGAACTTTACATTTTGTACTCAAACCTAATGTTGCTGTTCCCACCATCACCTGTCAATTAAAAATGTAATCAACACTCAAAATGCTACCTCAAGACATATAGAAAGAGGGGAAGTTATTTTCAACTGTTACCATTTATACACACGAAAAGCTATTTTTAGGGGTACACTACTTTCATATAAGCATTATTTGTATACTTCTATACTGTAAATATTAGTTTACACAGTTCTAATATTCTATGTTTTTTAGTGTTGAAGATTCCAAGAGATGCTTAGAAAAAAATGTAATCTTTTTACACTATGTCTGTCTACATCCGTGCTTAAACCTACTTGTTTTGGGTTTACTCTCCATGTGCATAGAAGCAGGCGCAAGTAGTATATATATATATTTTCTGCATAACCTACTCATATCATCTGTTAGTCTTATCACTTGTACACCCCGTTCCAAACTTAAGCTTCTGTACACAGGGAGGAGAGATGTTGCTGTTCTACTTTCATTGAGCTGTAAGGCTTGCTCGCCTACCCCAGAGTAAATTAAACTGTTTAGATTAACCTAAGCAACCCTTTGAACCAAGGCACATGGGCTTCTATTTTCAGAAGACATGACTTTTATAGTAAAGTATGTGTGAAGGAGAAACAGATTAAAGCAGGTTTATTAAAGGAAATTTCCACCTTCACTTGCAGTTTAAACTACATTACAAGGTATCCTTTCTTCTATGCATTTAAATAATTAAAGGAAATGACTGCACTGGCTTTCATGAGGAGTGAATGACTGGAGTAGCTTTTTTTGGGGAGTGATCTATCTGTGGGCGTGGCTCGCAGGGGTATTTCACGAGTATGGTGTGGGTGGGGCTTAAGGGGCACCAGAGCACTAATTTGCCTAGGGCGCCATATCAGCTAAGGCCGGCCCTGCAGTCAGGTGGCCTACACCAATGTCTCCAATCTCTCAAGCTCACAGCTTGGTTACTCCACTTCCAATCCTTGCCAGGCTCCCCAATATTTCTACAGCAGTGCGTGATATTATTGTTTCCTTCTATAAGACAAATACAAGGAAAGTCTATGCTAGCAAATGGAAAAAATTCTCTTACTGGGCAGAATCCAGGAATTTAGATCCTTTTACAGCTCCTGTACACAAGATTCTGGATTTCTTAGCAGAATGGTTTCATTCTGGTGCAGCGGCTGCTACCATCCGAGTACAACTAGCTAACATTTAAAATTTTCACGTCTGAGTTTCTAACTCCAGCATAATGTCTCACAAACTCTGTAAGGCCTTCATGAGAGGTACATCTCTACTTAGACCCCCAGTGAAAGGGCCCATTCCACCTTGGGATCCCAATTTGGTTCTGGCCTCCTTGATACTGCCACCCTTTGAACCAGCAGCATCATGTTCCTTGAAATTTCTCTCTTGGAAAACTCTCTTCCTAGTTGCTATTACTTCTGCCAGACATGTTTTAGAACTTCATGCACTATGTGTTCACCCTCCATACCTAGTTTTTCACAAAGACAGAGTTTCTCCGAGAACAAACCCATCTTTTCTACCTAACGTTTGTTCAGAACACAATTTGAATCAATCCATTGAACTTCCTGTCTTTTACCCTAATCATTCCAACAAGGCAGAATACAGATTACACCAATTGGATGTGCATAGACAACTGTGTTTCTTTCTCCATAGAACTAAAGAGATGAGAAAATCAGATCAGTTGTTTCTTTCATTTGCTAACAACAAACAAGGCCTTCCAGTTTCTAAAGTAACATTGTCAAAATGGTTCTCAGACACCATAGCCCATACCTACCATTTGCGACAAAAAGATCTTGCAGCAAAACCCAAAGGTCATTCATCCAGGTCAGTAGCTACTTCGGTGGCGTTTCAATCTAGATTGCCCATAGATTCAATTTATGCAGCAGCTACTTGGGCAGATCCTAATACATTCATTTCTCATTACAAAGTAGATGAGGTCTCCCGGGGCAGGGCTTCCTTTGGTTCCACGGTTCTGAAGAGTCTGTTCCAATGAGCCACCCTGGATTGAAGTGCTAGGGACACTGTCCCATCCAGCAAGAATGAAGGTGAGATTGTACAACTTAACATAAATAAGTTATGCACCTACCATAACATTCCATGTTAGTTGTCCTTCATCTCGCCTTTCTTTTTGCATCCCTCCTTCTTTCCCCCTTTCCTCGAGGATTGAGAGGAGTTTCTCAATGGTTTTGCTGGATAATTTGTTTTGTTATTAGTTGCTTCCCAAGCAAACCATGACAATTAACCTGTATATCCAGGTTTATTAATGGATTATCTTCTATAATTATGTCTAGTGTGAGCTATCTCAAACAAGATCTGGGTAGCTGACGCCGGACATTCGGGGATAAGGGGTAGCCTTGAGCCAGTAAAGAGCTCTCGAGCTATAGTAAGTGGCCGAGTCAGAGCCAAGGATCGGCTCCGAACCCATCCAGCAAGAAGGAAGGCGAGATGAAGGACAACTAACATGGAACGTTATGGTAGGTACATAACTTCTTTTTTTTTCATTTGAGATCCTTTTTTTCTTGCCAGTTTACTATGCGTTTCGGTTAAAAAAAAGAAACATAGTAAATCCACATATTTAACAAACTCCAATAGTGTATTTATTTTTTAAACAGAATACTGGAGTTTGTACATTGTTTTCCAGACTTCTGGACAATCAGTTTGATTTCCAGATAGTCCAGAAAAAAAATGGATAGGTGGCAATGCTACTGTATTGTGGCATCATCATTGGAGATAGCAGAATGCAGCTCAGTGTTAGCCTCATACCCTCCTGTGACACACATTCTGAGAGGTCAGTCATCTGTCTTCATATAGTCCAGGTAGGTACATCTCAGGTCATTCACTCTCAAATGGACTATGACAGAGTCACACTGGTACATAGGTGTGAGTGACCTGACTGCATCCATGATCTGCTGGATCCTGGCCCCTGGCAGGCAACTAACTTTAATCCTGTCTTTATCCAGCCTTGTAAGGGGGACATCTGTGCATCTCACAATGGAGTCACCTATGTCCAGAATCTTGGGTTGTGAACTGTTTTGCCTTATGGACTTGGTAGTTACGACACAATGAGACATGGCCACATGTGTTGTGCTGGTATATGTCTTGTTTATGTAATTGCAGGGTTTCTGAAGACTGCACCTGTGAGGCCTTTGAGGCTTAGGAAGGTTACATGTGAGCACCTCTTCATATGTAGGTTCAAGTTGGTGGTCTTTAGTGGGTGTAGTGAGTGGTGTGTGAGAGTCACTGATAACCTGTTTGTTATAGTTATTGTCTGTATGTGAGACTCTGGCCTCCAGTGACAATGTATAAGTACAGCTCTCACATACTGTATTTGTCTGTTTAAGAATTAAGTGGTTGTCAGTGTACATGAGACAATTAATACATTGCCTCAGGATGCCCATGTCCACTAAGTTGGAGACAGAGATGGTAGGAAAGTGCCTATCCATGGATGTAGGTCTTACTGTAATTACAAGGGATATGAGTGGTGGATGTATATAAACGAAAAAGGTAGGGGTGCCTGCTTGCTGTAACTTCAACTTATCTAGTCATTGATGTGCCCAGTGCTCAGACTAGCTGTTCACTGCATAGTGATAGTCCTGGGTGCTAAAATGAGGCAATATTAATTAAACAAATTCCTAGCAGAATGCATAAATGCTGCTCACCATGCAGACTGGTTTCCTAGTGAGTACTATGGGACTGAGGTAAAGTTCTGAGATAGTATTACAGGGAAATTTAAAATATTTGGCATTTGTATATATACAAGGCACCTCAAACCTCCGTTGACTGAAGAGTAACTTTGCGCAAATGCAAGGCTTAAATACGCATAGAGAAAAACAAGTGCAGTATGACCTAAGCCCATAAGCCAATCAGATATGCATGCAATAAGCTCTGTACCAGTAATTCCCAGCTCAAATGAGTGAAATCAGCCCACTCCTGCCACAAGAGTGCTAACGTATGCTCCCTTAATGTAAAATGACTGGTTAGGAGCCCAACTGTTCCAAACAACAAACAGATGCCTGGAACCAGTTTTACAATTCAACAGAATAGCAGCCCTACAGCAGATTGAAAAACAGTTGGAATCTTCAAAAAAAGTGCAGAAAAACAATTACATAATGCAATAGACCTTCACACTGGATGAGCATAAATAGTGCAAGTGCAAAAAGTGCACTTATTTTTATTTTCTTAGCCTCAGATGGCTTCTGGAGCTTGCAAAATCTGTCAAAGTCTCTGGCATCGCCATCAAACGATTAGCAGCGCTAGGTAAATGAGGCTAATAACTGAAGTCATTTACCCTTAGACTGATTCCAAAATCTATACCTCCAAACTCCAAAGCTAATTTTTTTTTTAGTTTCTGACCTGCTTTTTCTTAATGGATCACATTAGAAAATTGTCCATACTGAATACTAGTCTTATATTCAGAATTACAGTATCATGTCTTATCTTTTCTGAAGAGGTAAGGGTACAGTACAGCTCTCTGTCCAGTAACAACATTCTCCATTTGAATACCAATCTAACAGAAGCTGTTTTTGTTGATCTTTTTAAGGCAACTTGTATAGTCATCTACCATCTCCTAAGAGCCTCCCTGTAGCTTTTTGATTTCAGTAATTATGCTGTTACTTGACATCTACTAAGAGCTTTCCTGTAGTTTATGCAGTTCAGTAATGATGATGATAAATGGTTTATAAACATTCTTCACAGAAAGCCATAGCTGTCAGAATTCTTGCAGACTTTTCCATTTCCTTCTCATCTTTTTAGATAAGGGTTAAGGTCATTACAAACCTCTTCTTACTCTTCTCTCCCCTTCATTTCTCTTCTTTTTGCACCACCTAGCTTTAAAATCCTACTATACACAGTTGATATAGTAATACAGAGATCCTTACCATCACATTCCATAATATAAAAGCTATTAGAAACAGACCTTAGGAATCTGCCTGTGTGGCTTCTTGACATTAGTTGCTAATAAGGTAAAAAAAAAAAAACTTAACCTTTTATTTTCAGAACCACTTCTAGACTGATTCTTACTCCCCAACACTAACTGTGCCATCATCAACCCTCTTGACCTAAAAATTAAAAACTGACCCCATTTTTAAATACCTCAATTATGGTAAAACCAAACCCTTTCCTTCATCCACTAACATTTTGTTGTCTGACAAAACCCATGCCATTAAAGTCAGGGGTATTTGCTCTAGGCTTTGTCCTGGGTCCCTCCACTTTGGTATATATTTCTGTGACACGAAAGCTGATATTAGAGGATTATGGCTAACCTATATTGCTGATGACTGCAAACTAGGAGAGTTTATCAAATCACATTATGATACTTGAATTCTCCAGCAAGGCCTGAACCAAACAAACGCTTGGTGTATTAATAGTGGGTTTACCCTCAACACATGAAGTGCAGCATAGTTTCTTTTGGTAACTCGAGCATCACTACTGCTTATCATGAAGATAATGTTCCACTTAAATTTGACAGCTTCATCAGGTACTTGGCTAATTGTGTTGATAACAAAGTCAACTTTTACTCCCATGTCTGTGGTGGTTAGAGAATCTTTCTGCATTGCACAGCTTATCCTTCGTGGTATCTTCTCAAGCTCCAAAGAAGTTATAGATTCACTTTACTCATCCCTTATTAGGCCCAACATTGAATATAAGGCACACTTCAGCATGTAACTCAGCAAGCACCTAAGTTGGATAGACATCAGGTCTCAGTACCCTTTGCTACACTAATAGCTCTGCCCTTCTACTCATATTCCCTCTACTCTTTGTCATACAGACTTCTGAGTGGCTTATGTCTGCTTATCACAGCACTCTTTGAACTTTTTCACTCATATAGAAAAAAATGGTAAAATAAACGCCTTTTCCAAAGACCTAAACTATCACATCAGTAAAAACATTTGGCATGACCAGTACCTAAACCAATGTATTCACCATTTCTGGAACAGGTTGTTCTTACCCATCAAAAGGAACTTTTCTTAGCAACCTTTACAGTCTGGATGACTGGATGGATGAGCACCAATTTTTCATCATGGAAATGTGGAGAAAGTTTTCTTAATGGGGCACACTCTTAGTCTCCCACCAGTACTGGATGACATGGCTGATGATCTTGATGGTGTTTTATTTGGCCATAAGCTTGCTATGGTCATCATCATCAACCCCCTTTTTCCATTTTCTACATAGGGTTAACTGTTTTCATCTTTCTCAATTCAGTGCCACACTTCTGCCTTCTATGACACTCATGCCTGAATGTCACAGACCTTCTCTCACTTCATCCAGCCACACCTCCTTGATGGTCACCCTTGGTTCCTCTTGCCTTCTTCCTGTCTGTCCCAAATCTTCTACACTAGATTGTCTTCTGCTCTTCTGAACATGTTCCCTGAACCACCGTAATCTGTTCTTTGACCTTTTCTGCAATTGGAGATACTTTGGTTTCTTTTGTCTTGTCCTCATTTCTTCAGCGTGCATCCTACCACCCATCTTAGGCATTTCATTTCCATCACCTCTAGCTTTCTCATCTGCTCTACATTCACTGCCGAAGTTTCTGTATCATACAGTAGTACTGGTTGCACCACTATTTTGTACACCTTACTTTTCAACTTCTTTGGCATTCTTCTTACTCTACACCTGACACACTATGCCAGTTGGCTGCAGCCCCTCTGATTCTAGCTTTGACCTCTTCATTCAGACTTCCCTTCGCCTCAACTACCCCTCCCAGATATTTGTAGCTGTTAACCTGTTCCACTGCCTTCCCTTCTATCTCAGTTCTCAGCTTCTTCTGACTTCCCCCATTTGCTGCCATTACCACTGTCTTATCTGTACCCAGTTTTATCCCATGTGCCTTCAGTTTTGCATTCCATCCCCCTAGCCTTTGCTGAAGATCTTGCTCAGAGTCTGCCTGTAATGCCACGTTGTTTACATACAACAACTTTGTTGAGCCGTCTCCTCCAGCCTGTTTGCTAATGTAATCTATCACCAGTATGAACAGCAGTGGGCTCAGAGCAGAACCATGATGCACACCCACTCCAACTTGGAACCCCTGTGTGAGACCAAATACTGCTCATACGTGAGTCATTGGGACCTTGTACACAGCCTGCACTAATTCTACCAATGTTTCTGGGACTTTGAACCACCACAGGACTGCCCAAATCAGCTTTCTTGAGACCTAGTCATATGCTTTCTCCAAATCTAGGAATGCCCAGTTGGAATCTTTCTGCATGCCTGGCTTCTTCTCAGCTATCTGTTTCACTTCAAACATTGGGTCATGTGAGTTGTATCCTGATCCGAATCCAAACTGCTCATCTCCATTCTTAGTTTCTAAAAGGCACAAAAGGCAGGAGACACCACGCCAGAACTTGTAGAAAACAGTGAATATTTATTAAAACAATAAAATAAAAAGTGCACTGCTAAGCGCTTTCAAGCTAACAAGCCCTTCATCTTACTTTCTACTACTTTGCATATCAGTTTATCAGTCACTCTTTCCAGATCATTCATGCAATGTGACAGGAGTTTGGTACCTCTGTACTGCCCACAGTTGTGGATGTCCTCTTAATTCTTGTACACTGGCATGAGTATAATTGTTCTGCAGTCATTTGGGAAATGCCTTTCTCTCTACACTGTTATGGTATCCCTCAGTAGCCATTTCTTCCCTATCTCACCCAGGAACTTTATCATATCTGCTGTGACCTCATCTGAGCCTGCTGCTTTTCCTGGATTCATTTTTCTTAGAGCTGTTCATTCTTCTTCAATGGTGGGCTCCTCTTTTTCTCTCATTGTAGGCTGTGTTTGGAGCAGTACAGCTTCTGTGGGGTTTTCTTCATTCAGAAGCTGCTGGAAGTACTCCTTCCATCTGCCTTGAATGTCCTGTGGATTATTTTGAGGGTTGTTGCTGGCATCCCTCATGAAAGGTGCCCGACTATCTTCTTTATCTTTCTGTCTTTGCCTTGCAAGCTGATGTATTTTTTTTTGTGCTATCTACTGAGTCACTTTCCAGAAGTTGGTAGAGTGCCTCTGATACCCTGTTCTTTGCTACTGCAACTCCTTTCTTAGCCTCTTTGTTAGCCAACCAGTATTCCTTTCTAGATTGGTCCATCTTTTCTATTTCCCACTTTTTCTTGTATTCCTTTCTTTTGATGACTTCCTGGACTTATACATTTCATCACCACCTTTCCTTACGTACTTTATTTCCATATCTTGCTCAGGCACATATTTGTTCTGTAGTCCACACACACGCTGTTTTGAGGAGCTGCCATTCTTCTTCAACTCCTCCACCTATTTCCCCCTCTTCTTGGAGTGCAAAGGCCATGAGTAATTCATTGAACTGTTGTGCTTTCTCTCCAGTCAACCTCCAGGTCTTCAGCCTGGTCTCTGTTGACCTTAGAGTCTTCTCTGACCACTGCTTGCAGTTTATTTTGGCAACCACTGGTTTATGCTGTTAGACAACTGTTGGGGATGACTTTACAATCACTGATTTTACCCCACTGTCCTTTCCTTACTAGGAGGAAGTCTACCTGAGTTGCATGTTGGCCACTTTTGTAGCTAATCTTGTGACTGTCTCTTTTTCTTAACCATGTGTTGGCCACTACCAAGCTGTTTGCCAGACAGAAGTCTAGAATGGTCTCATATTCTTTGTTCCTGTTGGCCCACCTATTTGAATCCAGGCAGTCCTCATATCCTGCTCTGTCTGTCTGTTGTCACCTATTATTAACACCAATTCATGTTGTCCTGCTTTATCTATTAGGTCCTGCAATTGCTGTCTGAATGCACTGTTCTCTTCGCTCTCACAACCCTGCTGTGGGGCATAGGCTGAGATTATGAATACTGTCCTATCATTAGGCTGGAGTTGGATTGTCATGAGTCAGACTCATATGAACTTATAAATCTATGAACCTAGGATAAACAGCAAAATAATGTTCATCTATGCCAAGAAGTCTCTTGCTTCTTTTCTTCTAAAGGGAGAATCAGTATAGGCAAATAAATTCTTCCTTCATAACTGGAATATGTCCACACTGTGATCACATTTGCTTCTCGGAAAGTTCTAGTTGTATTGTGTATTTCAAGCATACCTCTAAACATCTTAGAGCAAGAAACCTGGACAATACTATAAATAATGTGGGGACAAAGACCCAAAAATAGGGACCAGTTTTAAATGTTGCTGTTACAAACTTAGTTGATAGAGTAACAGCTTTTGTATTAGTGTGAATTTTCTGAAGGATATGAAGTCTGAAGCTCAAATGTAAATGTATGTCATTATTTTCCAATTTCAATGTTCAATGATTTGCCAGTAATTTGAGAGAAAACCACAATGTTATGAAAAATGGACCAAAGATATGAGGCAAAAATTTGGACATTCTGTGAAAATCTGTACAGTTAAGAGATGTGATTGCAAGCACTGGCTGATGCAATAATTTTAAAATATCCCACCTCAAAAAGGGCATTATTGCTCTGACATGCATGATACACAATGACTTTCTATCAGCGGTCACTCAGTTTTTCAACAAGATTCCTTCCTGTTCAAGTTATTCAAATTAAATGCTTTTCATTTAACTGACTCCTGTTTCATCATAGCATGACCTCTGTTTCCATATGAACTGTGCAATTGTAGTTAGATATCTCCAAAACATACTTCATCAAAGCAACCACTCATTCTTTTGTGGGACTTAAATCCTGGCAATGCAGTACCTTCTTTACTTAGAATTGTACCTTATTACAGTTTCACAAACAGTTAGTTAAATATTTCTGGGACAGGACCAAATATCAGTACTTCTATTTACCACAAGACATTTCACATTCCTTCCAACCTATTTTGTACGCATTTGAAGAAAAAAACAAAATATTTATTGCTGAGGAATGGAATATACATGCATGTAACAGTGCTACTGATAGCCGATGGATTCAGGTCTTTCATTGAAGCTAGTTTCATTCAAAATGTGTGTTTGGAGAGTGGCTTAATGGTTAAGGTGTTTGCCTTACAAACACAAGGTGCAGGGTTTGAGTCTCACAAGGGATAACTGGCTAGGCTTAAAAAAATGGCTCGCAAGGGCAGTTAGCTTAGTACTAATCTATGAATCTATATATGGATTGAAAATCTTCCACACAGAGAAGTTTCTTTAAAAAACATCTGCAACAACTGGAAAGGCTGCAGAAACACCTCACTAAAAGAATCACAGCCCTAAAGCAGATGCCCTACGCTGACCGCCTTAAAAAACTCTAGCTATACTCTGTCACATATCGTCTACTCAGAGGCGATCTCTGCTTAACATACAAGGCCATGTCAAACCCAGAGGTGTTGGACATGCTACACTTTAAGAAATCTCAATCCCTCAGAGCAACACGCTCCAGGGATCTAAACTTTGTCATCACAATAAACAAAACATGCTGGAGGGATAGGTTCCTGACCCCAGAGACTCCCCAGACTCTGGAATAGATTGCCCATACATGTCAAGCAGAGTGCCTCTTTGGCCCTCTTCAAAAGGAACCTTGACGATTTGATAGGAGAAAGGAAATTCACCCCGGGGATCACGTCAGTCACCCTGCTAGACAGGAGTCCAGGGAAGTAAACAGTGTGGGAAGAAATAGCCAGGGAATTGTTATGGCTAGGCTTGTATAGGCCCTAGGGCTGATAGCCTAGTACCAACATATGAACCTATAAAATAAATAACTCTGAAATCCACTTTTTTTGAAAAACTCACAAAAATGCTGTTTCTACAGGGTGGAAACCATCCAGTCAGCTTTTATGTAAATTAAAAAAAGCAAATGTTTGTTATTCCCACTGCTGCAGTATCTGTTAGGCTAAATGGGTTGTTTCCCTGCCTAGGAAGCAGCAACCAAGCAGCTTTGCAGTGCTATTGCTTACCCCCATGCGTTCACTCTGACTGCTAATTGGCTAACCCAAAGGAGGGGAAATGACTAGTCAGTGTGAAGATTTCTTCTGTACTTTATCTTGCTACCTCAAGAAGAAACATCTCTGGGGCTTAACAGGAGTAAGCAGTCGCTTAAGAGCTTCATTTCTAGAATATAAATCCTGATTGGGAAACCCTTCTACACAGAAATTGTTGCCCTTTTACAAAAAAAAAATTATTTTCTGATTGGAAGTCGTATTTTCCTTTTAAAACAACTAGTATTTTTTTTTATCAATATTGGAAGTTTCCAGTCAGGGACTATTATTTTTAGCTACTTGTGTTATTTATCATCTAATCAGGGACTAACTTTGTGAAAATATATGTTCTGCTTATGTAAACTTTTATATTTGTGACTAAAACATTTATTTTGGTATGGGCACGGATATGTTTTTACAGTGTAGTGCTTATGTTCACTTTGTGACAATCTTTCATTTTTCTTTTTTATCAGTGTATTTTACTTTAAAAAATATTGTTGACAGGGAATACAAGTGCTGCTTGCACTTTTTAATTTGTAAAGGGGCTGGGACAAGAAGTATGACTGTGTGTGTGCTGCTTGTGTACACTAGGTGACAACTTACCTTCTATCTGACTCGCTCCAGAAAGTTAACCACTTTTGGCATTTCTTCCTCAGCTACAGTATCGATACTTATTCTGGTCCTGCTGGTTCCACTACAGCTGTCCCTAGAAATAAAAAAAGCACTTATAATGGAGCCCTTATCATTGCTGTGGGATCAGTCTATGCCTCAGCCTATAATGTGTGAACCTGTAATGGCAATCTGTTGTTCCTCATTGTAGTTCTTTCAGCCACCATGAGCAAGGGGTTAGCCACTTCCCTGTTCAGCTGTTCCAATGTTTGATACAGGCATAGGTGAATGACCTCTGGGAAATTCTTCATGGAGTAACTGAGGCAAGAAGGTATTATACTGGTCAGGTAGTCCTCCTCTGAGTTTGTCATCTTCCACAGGGACGCCTATAAAAAAATAAACATTGTTTATCTCAAGAAGTAATTATAGTTAAGAAAGATTCTTTTCTTACATTAGCAAGGCATGCATTACGGGCTATAAATCTTGGACTTCAGAAGCAGTTACATGTGAGCATCCCCTGTAAAGAAATTTCTGAGGAAGTAGGCTCTGATGATTCTGATTACAACAGAGCTGGGGCTTCTTCTTTAGATTCACAAGTCCAGCTTAGTGGCTGTGAAGAAAATATTAACGCTCATCCTCATGTGGAGGAATTTTCTTTTACTCAGACCATAGACAGGATGAATGAGGCATTTTTTATGGGAACAAATAGATGCTCCCTATGAACTGTGGAGATATTACATGTTACAAATAGGTATTCCCTGTTTCTCACCTATCCCTGCTATACTGCCAGCCCTGAAGAATGTGTTGAATGCTGCCTGTAATCATCCTGATATCTAGCAGTCAATCCTTAAAAAAAAGCAGATAAGCTGTAAAAGGTAGTTAATACTAATACATTTATTTTCTCTCATCTGTGATTAGAACCAAGTGTTTTAAGCAATGCATTGCCTGCTGGGAAAGGGCTGTAATTGAACAGTAACCATTCACCTTATGACAAAGAACGCAAAATGTTAAACTGTCTAGGTAAGAGAATGTTTTCTTCTTTCACTCTGGCTTTCAACATTCTCTGTTATCAGGTATATATGTGCAAGTTTATGCCTTGTTATAAGGATAGTCTGAGAAAAAAAGTGTAATTGTTTAAGTAAACTTACCACAACAGTATATGTTTTACTTTTTACTTTCAGAGTAGCCAAAGCTGTATGGAGTATGTCCTGCCAAAGGCAAAACAGCCAGCCAGCTTGCAAAGCTTCAGAGCACCATCCACAAATGCCAAACTGTTAGGCAGCTCAGTTTGAACTGACTAAAAGAAGGTTTGGATGCCAAATCCTTTAGAGCTTTCTTGACAACTGAGACAGGGAGGCTAAGCTCTGAGAAGACTTTGGTAGGAGCAGCAAAAACAAATGTTCACAACCTGTTATAAAAAACACACCAAAAACCAAAAGAAATGGAGGAAGTGGCTACTGCAGCAATGATTATTCGAACATCTATGTTTAGTTTTCTTACACAATTGTATTATGTTCATCATACTGATCACTGTTGCAGTAGCTTAAGCTATATGGGTAAATTACCATAGCTCAGAGCAACTAGGAGGTAGATAGAGGAAGGGTCCAGAAGCCCCTGGCTGTAGGAATCTAGCTTTTAGTGCTTTGTAAATGTTTGTACAGAGGACCAAGTTGCTATTGCTAAAATGCTTCTAGAGTCCAATCCTTTCCAAAAAGCCATAAATGAAGCCAAGGCCCTGGCAAAGTGTGCACAGACCCTGCCTGGAACAGTTTTGTTATAGTGGGAATAACAAATCCTAGTGGCCTGAAACCACCATTTGGAAATAGTCTGCTTTGACACAGATTATCCCTTGTTCTTACGTTCACAAGAATGAAAAACTGATCTGATGTTCTATCAAGATACTGTAGCTGAGTTGTCTATTGATATCCAAGGTATGAAAAATTCTTTGCCCCCCAGTTCTGGGTTCATGGAAGAACACAGGAAGATGGATATTTTGGCTTAAAGTAAACTTGGATACCATTTTAGGCATAAAAGGAGAATTATTTCTCAAAAAAAAAAAAATATATATATATATATATATATATATATATATATATGTATGTAATATGAGTCCACTTTCATATTTCAAAATACTGAAATCTCGAATTTCAGTATTTCGAGACCAGAATGCCAAAAGTGCAGTTTTTATAAACTGCATTTTGTTGAATCTGAATTTCCTGAATGCAGTTTAGGTGTAGTCTGGTATGTGTGTTATTGTGTACTGTCTCTTTAAGGGTGTTGTGCTATGGCGGCTGATGTTCGTTTATGTATGGAGATTCAGGTAGGTGTTTAATTTTGTAGGGTTTTGGGTAGAAATGTATTTATTTTTAGTTTTTGTGGGGAGTTTTAGGGGTAGGTTAGGATGCGTAGCTGAGTGTTGCATGTGGTGATTTTAGTACATGTATAGTGTGTGTGGGTGTTAGTGAGTGTAAACATGACTGCGATAGGAGTGTAGGGCAGGTAATAGTATGTTTGTGTTTATTTTATTCTTTTCGAGTTAGTACAACCTCAGAGTTGGTATATAGAAGTAGCAGGGGTGCAATGGGGCTTGATCCCCCTGCAAAAACGTATGGTAATGTTTGTTTGAGTTATGCAGTGTATTTATGTTTATTTGGGGGTAGGACTGGATTTTATTTATGTTTGATATTTTCAGTTTCGTTATTTTGTAGTTTCAGTTTTGTGTGGTGTCGACATTCTGGTCTCAAAATACCAAAATTCGAGATTTCAGTATTTTGAGATTTAGAAGTGGACCCATATATCTATATATATCTATACAGTTTGCTTGTTTTCCATTGTTATATTAAAAAAAATGCACTTTACCTGCTTTTACTGTATTTGTGTTCTTCCTACTTTATTACCTTATTTTGCTTTTGTCTTTTCTTCAAAGTACTCAATTGTGTTTATTCTGCTGCATTTATTACTGCTTGGTAGTAGCCTGATTAAATTGTAACTGTTATTCTAAGTCTTTTGGTTAAAGCACTTGGGCTTCAGGCCAGTTGTTTTACACTGAGAAGGATTGTGGTCTGCACTGTTGTGGCAGGACAGGTAGCTTACATCCTTCTAAGATGGGAATTGCTGATTGAAGGCTCATTGCAGTTATTCTAAAAGTGTATTAGTTCTGGTTAAGCACTTGGGCTCCAGGCCAGTTATTTTACATTAAGAAGGTTTGTGGTCTGCACTCTTGTGGGAGGAGAGGCTAGTTTCTGCCCTTCTGAGCTGGGAATTTCTGGCCAAAGGCTTACTGTGCCTGCTTATTTGAACTGTTTTTTCTGATATTGATGCATCTTGTCTGCTGTAGCATAGACTAGATTCAGGTCTGTTGAATCTAGCTTTGTTTGTATAACTTGAGCACTAATCTAGGCCATCTTTTTTGGAGAAGGTTCCCCTGCACCCTAGTGGCAGGAGTGTGCAGGTAGAACTTGTCTGATTGAAGACTGCTGGTACAGGGCTCAGTTTTGAGTTTTTTTACTGGTTAATTGGGTAATTTGTTTAAATCAGTTTGCTCGTTTTCTATTGTTATAAAAAAAAGTTGGAAATTGCTGATTGAAGGCTCAGTGTCTGTTATTCTAAAAGCGCATTGGTTCTGGATTAAGCACTTTGGCTTCAGGCCAGTTATTTTACATTAAGAAGGTTTGTGGTCTGCACTCTTGTGGGAGGAGAGGCTAGATCCTGCCCTTCTGAGCTGTGAATTTCTGGTTAAAGGCTTATTGTGCCTGCTTATTTGAACTGTTACTTTCAGAAATTTGTGTGCCTTGTTTGCTGTAGCCCAGAAGTTAGTAGTTTATTGGCCATTTTGGGCTAATTTCTATCTCTTTTATTTCCCTGCTATAAAAACCACATTTGCACATGTTTTTGCGCTTGTATTCAGCTCAGCGAGTGACTGCCAGGTGTCCTGCAGAGTTCTACAGCAGCAGCAGAGAGACAAAAGCGAGAATTTGGAGTGATTAATTATCATTTTTCTGCATTGTCTTGCTGTCTTTAATTCCGCCAAAAATGCCAATTTTTTGCATTTCTGTGATTTAAAAAGCTTATTCCTGCTACATATTGTACTTCTTTGCTGCCTGCACTTGAACCAAGTCATTTTTGTGTTTAAATAATCTGTTTAATTGTTGTAGGCTGCACACTAAAGTGCAATAGCCATTTCTGTGCACTTAAAGTGTTTTTTTTATTGTATCTGCTTTATTTTCTGAAAAAAAATATATATACTTGTTTCCCACCTTTCTGAACTAGTATTGACCAGTTTTCAGGTTATTGCTGAATTCAGGGCTGTGTTACAAGTTTCCGTGTTGCCCATACCTTACTTGGCTAGAAGGAAGTTTGTCTGTTCACCTGTGAGAGAGGAGAGCTTTGAGCAGCCTATCTGTCCCTGGAGGAGTGGTTTCAGCCCAGAAATTAATAGTTTATTGGCCATTTTGGGCTAATTTCTATCTCTTTCATTTCCCTGCTATAAAAACCACACTTGCATATGGTTTTGTGCACCGGGCAGCACCGGCTGGCTAGGGTTAAACTATTCCTGGCTCCACAAAGTCTACTCTTCAAATTTTCCCTTGGAACTAGACAAACTTTTAACTTAAGTACTCAAACCATTCATTTCACAGCCCAGCACTTGCTCAAAATGCATAGCAAGCACTAATTACCCGTAGCACTACACCCCCCTATACTGTCCAGAAGGACAAGGCTCTCTTTTCGTCCCTACCAGCCAATCAGTAAAACAGCTCACTTTACCTATTCAGGCATGTCCAAAGGGCAGTTTCAGGTGTACCCTCCAGTCCAACTGGTGAATCTGGGGATTTTCAGGCAATGTTACAACTGCCTCATGTACACAGACAACCCTCTCCTCCTACCACCAAACACTAATATATGCGAGAGATGCAATTATACAGCCAAACTGGAGGCAAAGCTCTCACAACCCAAGACTGGAACTGACCATCAAGAGGAGAAGGAAAATACTTGCAACACACTACATAGACCTACTAAACCAACACTGGCAAATAACACACATAAATGCACAAAAACATACTCGGAGGCTCTAAATAAAAATCTGCAAAAGCAACAGAGACCGCCAAAGCAGACGCCCAAGCAACCACCGCACCCCATCACAAACCATGAAACACACACTTCACATAATTAGTGTTCCATGCAATAACAGCCCTTAAGGCAAAATAACATACCCAACACACTAGTAATAGGCAACTCTATAGTCAGGCACACTGATGTCCCACTAACTAGGCTGGACAAGGAGAAGGTTACAGTTAGCTGCCTGGCAGGTGCCAGGATCTGCCACATAACACAAGCACTCAGATCACTCCAGAACAAGTACAAATATGACTCTGTCATTGTCCATGTTGGCGTGAATGATCTGAGACGTACCTCCCTGGACTACATGAAAAGAGACATGGCAGAGATCTCTGATCACATAGCCCAAGCCAGTATGACCCTGACCCTGAGTAGCATCCTGCCTTCACCAAGAATGATGCCACAGTATAAAGAAAAAATGATCAACTTCAACAATTGGCTAAGTTTCTGGTGTCATTCAAAGGGGATCCAGTATCTGTCCGTCTGGGATGACATGCTCGACAAGCCATGTTGCTTCACAAGAGATGGCTTGCACCTGTCACCCTTAGGCTTTCGAATACTGGCCAAGGCTTTTGCCGCCCCCATAGTGCCTTTTTTAGGTAAGGCTCAAAAGACAATCCCACCACCGTAAATAGCACAAGTAACCAAAAACTAAGGGTAATATTACTCAAAGCCAGAAGTCTAAACCTCAAAATGCATGCACTCGAGGCACTCCACTTTATGGAAAAATTGATATCTGTGCAGTAACAGAAACCTGGTTTAAGGCTCCAGAGAGCACCCCAGCACTACCAGGCTATAACTCATACTATACTTTTTGGCCACAGAACCCGGACTAAAACACAAAAGGTGGGGGTGTATCCATATTCATCAAGGATACCCACACCTCCAGGTTAGTGGCACAGCACAATGCCTCAGAGATCATCCATGTGCAACTAACAATGGGCAAAACTGCAATTCAAATTGTAGCTTCCTTCAGATCACCCACCATGACCCAAGACCCCCATTCTGCCTTTCTGGAGACACTGGAAAATATGAAGGTCCTACCAAACGTCCTAATATTGGGTGATTTCAATTACCCAAACATTAACTGGGAGAACTATTCAAGTAATAACTCCCTTGCCCAACACTTCCTAAAATTTATAAACTCAAACACCTTGGATCAACTGGTCAACACCCCCACCAGAGGTGACAACATATTGGACCTGGTCATCACCAACATAGGCGACCGGTGTTCTACACTGGAGGTCAACCTCTCGCTGGTTAGATCAGACCATAGACTAATCACTCTGGATATCCACATTCTGCCCCCACCCCCAGTCAAGGAAACCACAGTGAAAAATTTTCAAAAGCAAACTTCACGTTACTTAAGACCGAGGTAGAAAGGTTCACAGCCCCCATGCTAAAGGACAATACTGTCCAAGCTGCTGAATCCCTTACAAAGGCACTCTATGAGCAGTTGCAAGAATGCATGGATCATGCTATCCCAAGCAAAACCAAGACCCACTCCTCCAAAAAAAGGAAACCAGTCTGGTGGACCCTTGCCATAATCAAGCTATACAATAGAAGGAGGAAACTAGTGCAGAAGAGAGTAAAATCCCAAGAAGGAAAGACATCCCTGATCAGTATCAGCAAGAGACTATGATCCCTCATAAAATCATTCAAGGCTAGCTTCAAAAGAAAAAATGCCAAGGACTCCAAAGATAACCACAAAGCGTTCTTTAGCTACATCAAGAACCTAAGAGGAAACTCTCTGCTCTGAGTTAGTGCAGAATGGCACAAAATACAAAGAACCGACTGATATTGCCAACATTCTGGCAGACAGGTTTAGTGCAAACTTCACCCCCCTCTCTCCCCCTAAAGGGCCCATAACCATACCAGAAGAATGTAGAGCCCTGGCATTCACTGACACACAGGTTAAAACAGCCCTATCCAAAGCCAAAAGCACAGCTTCAATGGGACCGGACGAAGTCCCAGGCTGTGTCTTAAATGAACTCCAAAATGAACTAACCCCTCACCTAAACACACAGTTGAAACTCAGCCTGTCTACAGACTACGTACCCATAGAGTGGCGCACAGCAACAGTTATCCCACTCCACAAAGATGGAGCCACAATGGACCCTGGGAACTATCGCCCTATAAGCCTGACTAGCCTGGTCTGCAAGGCTATGGAGCGCATCATCACGGAGCTCATTAACAGAGACATTAGGAGCCTCCAAACATTGGACCCTACCAAGTTTGGCTTTGTTAAGGGCAGATCATGCCTCCTAAACCTGGTGGACTTCATTGAGACAGTTACCAAGGCTTTAGATGAGGGAAATAAGGTCCACACAGCCTACCTAGACCTCACAAAGGCTTTCAACACCATACCCCATTCTGGTATTATAGACAAGCTCACCGGCCTGAACATAAACCCCTACGTCATGAGATGGGTTGCCAGTTGGCTCACAGATAGAACCCACACAGTGAGAGTTGCAGGCTCTGGGTCTGACTCTAAACCGGTTACAAGTGGCGTCCCCCAGGGCTCAGTCCTGGGAGCCTGCCTGTTTGGTATATACTTCTCAGAGGTACAGGCAAGCACAGGAGGACTATGGCTGACCAAGTTTGCAGATGACTGCAAACTGGGAGCCATAACTGGCACTCCGGCTAATACCGACATCCTCCAGAAGGGTCTCACTGAGACGGATACCTGGTGTCAAAATCATGGCCTCAAGCTAAATGCCAAAAAATGCATAGTCATCCCCTTTGGAAAAAACAAGTACCCGCGAACTACCACATACATGGTAGTCCCCTAAATACTGAAAATGAAATAAGGGATCTGGGGACCCAAGTAGATAGTAATCTCCCCTTTGATAATCATATTGCCAAGGTGGTTAGAAAATCCTTCTATGTGGCCCACCTAATCTCAAAAGGGTCCACATCTAGAACAAAAGAGGTTATTGTGCCCCTCTACTCATCACTCATCAGACCCATCATAGAGTACAATGCCCCATTTGGGATGTACCTTACAAGACACCTGCAACAACTGGAAAGACCACAGAAGTACCTCACCAAGAGTATTACTGGCCTCAGACAGATGCCCTATGCAGCCCAACTGAAGAAACTCCAGCTGTACTCTGTTGCATACCGCCTACTCAGAGGTGATCTCTGCCTGACATACAAGGCCATGTACAACCCAGAATTGATGGACATGCTCCACCTAAAAAAGACAAATCCCCAAGAACCACATGCTCTAGGGATCTAAACCGCACCATAATGGTAAATGGGACTTGCTGGAGGGATAGATTCCTGTCCCAGAGACTCCCCATGCTTTGGAAGAGGACTGCAATCTACATTAGGCAGAGCCCCTCACTAACACTCTTCAAGAGAAACCTTGACGAGTGGATGGGAAACAGAAAATTTACCCTGGGGATCACTGCAGTGGCTCTGCTGAACAGAGGCACAGAGAGCTAATGGCTGTGCTGGACAAAGGCACAGGGAACTAATCTAAGGGAGGGGCGAAAGCCAATACATTCTGGCTAGGCTTACATATGCCCTCGGCAGATAGCCTAGTACTTACTATGAACACACACACACACACACACACACACACACACACACACACACACACACACATATATATATATATATATACCCACCATAAGAGCTTGCAACTCAAATACTCTTCTTGCAGAGGTCAGAGCAATCAGTAAAACTGTTTTCCATGTTAAGAACCTCAAGTCAGCCAGATGAACTAGTTCAAATGCAGTAAATGATAGCTTCTGTAACACAAAATTAAAATTCCAAAAGGAGCCATTGTTTTTCTTCGAGGCCTTTTATGTAATACTGCTATCAAAAATATTTTGATAAGAGAATTCCTTGAAAGAGGGATCTCCATGGGCAGATGTGCTGAAACAGCAGATGAATGCACTTTATAGTAACACAAGCGATACGAAAGCAACTTGCATGAATATTGTAAAACCTGAGAAACATTTAACCTGATTGGGTGCTTATGTTCCTGATACCAAAAAAGAAACCTTTTCCATTTGCTTATATATGATTTTCTAGTAGCAGGCTTTCTTGTCTCCATTAGTAACTGCTGCACATTCTCTGTAAATATTTGCCTAAAAGGTACCAAGACCCTGTTATCTAGGCAGTCAGCTGAAGTTGTTTGGGATCTGGATTTATCAAATACCCCTGTTATTGTGTGCATAGATCCAGTCTCTGTGAAAGTTCATAGTAATTGCCTCTGGCCAAGTCCAAAAGAAGGGAGAACTAATGTTACCAAACCCAGAAGGGAGTAACTACAATGATCTTGGGGGATTCCTTCTGAATTTTCATAAGTACCTTGGATGTCAGTGGAAAGGTTGGAAAAGCATACAGGTTCACAGACTAGTACTAAGCTAACTGCCCTTGCGAGCCATTTTAAGCTTAGCCAATTATCCCTTGTGAGACTCAAACCCTGCACCTTGTGTTTACAAGGCAAACACCTTAACCATTAGGCCACCCAAAACTTCCAGTCCATGGAAAACAAAAGGCACCTTTCTTCCATGCCTTCTTGAATAGAGTCCTTTAGCAGAATTTTGCTAGCTGACTGTTCAGGCAGAAAGGTCTACTTGAGGAATTCCCCACAGATGGATCAAATCTTGCAAATCCCCCCAATCTAGTTTGCATTCATGAGAGTCTGCCTTTGTCCTGCTCATCTTGTCTGTGACATAGTTTTGGTCTGACAGAATGTAGGATACATGTAGAGTGAGATTGTGCTGTAAAGCTATAGCCCATGTTACCATATGCATAGTCTGCATAGTGGGTAAGATCGGTTCCCACTTTCTTATGTACTACATCACTGTAGTATTGTCTGTAACAAGTTGAAGTGGTATTAGGGAGCAGAGGTTATTCAGAGAGTTGAATGCCTTGGTAAGGGCAAGCAGCTCTTTTATGCTTATGTGCTATGTCTGTCTTTGTTGTCCCATATATCTTGCAGTTTTATTCCACTTAGCACTGTCCCCTAAACAAAGTCTGAGGCGTCTGTGGTGATTGACTGCTTTAGAGCAGGAGAGGAGAAGAGGAGACCTGGATTCAAGGCTATTTGATGCCCCCCATCAAGTAATTTCTCTTCTTACAAATCCTAGAACTTGAATATGAAAAGGTAATGGTTATTGGTGCTGGTACAAAAGAGACGTCAAATATCATTGTATCTTTCTTATGTGGAGTCTTGCCATAGGTACCATGAGGTCCAGAATTATGAGGAATTCATTGCAGTGAGTGAAGTCTGGGTGGAAAAAAACACTTGAAATTGTTCTAAATTTAGACCTATTTATTTTTCTCTGGAAGGAAAGCTGTTTGTACTGAGGTGACTAGCAGACACCTCATAAAGTCTATCCTGTGCGATTGAGTCAAAAAAGACATTTGAATGTTCTATTGGAATCCCAGGCTACACAGAACATCTCTCATCCCAGTGAAAGTTTCATGAAACTTTCAAAAAGACTTTGCAAAGATAAGCAAGTCATCAAAATATTGAAAATGTGAATACCTTGTAACCTGGAATTAGCTATGACAGGTACAGGACATTTTGACCCCTCCGTTTTGCCCCCGAACGATTTGCCTCAAACTGATTTGACCTCGGACGGTTGGACTCGAACAGCCGCATCAAATTAAATGTGGTTCTGATAGTAAAATAAAAGGCATATTCTACAGTTAAAATGAGAAAAAATTCCTCAGTAAGAAACAGAAAAGCTATCAGTAGCAAACGTAACAAAACAACAACAGTAAAAGTATAGTAAGCACAGTTTAAAAGACTGAAAAGACAAATACAAAATGCAAAGAAAATGACTGTGATCTTCGCTAAATTCTGGAGAATGCCTTTGGCACAGCTAATGTCTAACAGTGAAATATAGAACAAGCAATGTTCTGTAAATTAGAAGTAGCAAGGTACTTACATAAGCAGTAGTGGAGAATAAGTAGCTTTTGTGACCTGAACAGTAGTAGTATGAACTGATTCATAGAAGAGGTCATTTCTGAAACTGCCAAGCAATTACTGTCACCTGGAGTAATTGAAGAGTTGAATTTGAATTTCAGCTGAAGTGATGCACAGGAGGGTCATGTACAAGGCTTGTAGGATTTATGCTTGACTGCAGGAGATCTGGAAAGAAGGGGGGAGGGGCAGCAAAGCACTATGAATAGGGAGGAAAAGTTTGTAGACTAGAAAAGTCTCAAGTTCCATGGAGCTGATTGGCCCCAAGTCCTGTCAGTCTACAAGGATATATCTGATCCTTGTGATGCAGCATTATATTAAGCACATAACTGTTGTATCTCTCCTATCTCCTACACTATGGAGGCAGTTGCAAACACCTTGGTTGTAATATGCAGAAAATAGATATTCCTGAGAATATTTTGCAGAAGTGTGAGCAGAGGAGGCATTACTGCTGTAATTAAAATCTTTCACGCAGCCTGTAACAAGGTTTTGATTGGGATCTCCGAGACACTGTATTTCTTTTAATGCATAGAGCTTTGCCAGATAACCATGCACTACCAGTTAGACTACGTGGATGTGTTAGTATAGGCCAGCCAAGTGCTTTATGGATTTGAAAGCTGCAACACATGTAGTGCTGTCATTCAAATCTTGTCAATACAGTGAGTTTTAAATGCACCAGTGTACTAGAGTAGAGTGAGAGGGAAATAACTGCAGGAATGTGAAGTAAATTACAATTTTGAAAAGCCTGTAGCATAAGTTTAAACCTTTTAAAATAATAATAGTTAGAATTCATTTAATAATACAGGTTAAAGTAAACATCTTAATAAAGGCAATGAGGGCTGAGTTTATACTGTAAGTGCTTATAACACTGATCGAAGTTTGGGACCAGACATATTTTGTTACGGACATTACGCTTCACAGCAATACAAAGGCAGCTGTAATTTATTAATTATGGTGAACTGAAAGTTATATATTATAATATTAATTATTGGGAATATAAAAAGAAAAAAACAAGTAAAAAAAAAAGAAATGAATGAAGTAAACATGGGCAATGACATCCGGAAGTTCACAGCAGGGTTGTGAAAGTTCTCACATGCAAAAAAGATTATAATACATTAGTGTACTGCCACCTAGTTGGCAATAGTAAGATATTATCATAAAAAAAATTAAAAAGAAATATAGCTTGATCAGTTAAACATGTTGAAAATTACCTCAAAAAGAAATCTAGAAAAAATAAGTTATAATGGATATCTGTACTGCTTTGCAAAATACAACCACGATCAGGCAATAACATTTTGGAGATGTGACAAATGAATGTCCTATAACTGTAAATCCAGACTTCATACAAGTGGATCTACAAATGAGGTAATGGGTATGTTACATGAAGAAAGTCACGGAAGTGATATGTTAGAAATAGAGGTGGAGAACACAAAAACAACCATTAAAGAAAGGGCTGAAAACATAATGGAAATTCCAGCAATGATCATTAACACAGCAATAGAAAGTACTTCAGAAGCAGTGAAAGGTAAACTACCAAATAGTGATGCAATGAAAAAAAATAATAAAAAGAAAAAGTTAATAAACCTCCAACACAACCAATTGATTTTATGCTCCTTAATATTTCCAGAGAAATATAAAATATATGTAAAAAATGAAAACTTTCTACTGTATGACTCAGGAGAAGAAGATCAAAAAAGAATTGTAATACTTGGGAGAGAAACAAGTACATGGAGCCATCTAATAAAAAAACTATTCATAGATGGAACATTCAAAATAGCACCAAAATAATTTTCACAGGTGTACGTAATAATGAGTGTACAAAGCGGATTCATTATTCCAATAGCTTACTATCTATTACCAGACAAGAGAAAAGAAACATATGAAAGAATGTTTCAAGGAATAAAGGACATTTGGCCAAACCTCAAACCAAATTCAATATCAACAGACTACGAAATAGCCATATTAAATGTTAAAAAACAGCATATCCAACAACAGAAAAGAAATCCAAGGATGCTTTTTCCACCTAGTAAAAAACTGAAAAAGTTGATTTCACATGAAGGACTGCTACGCCAGTACAATACAGACAGTGAATTTGCACTAAAAGCAAGAATGATTCCAGCACTCACCTTTGTACCACTGAATGAAATAGAGAATGCTATAGAAGATTTAGCAGAGAACATATCAGAAGCACTGCAACCGGTACTAAACTGGTTTGAAGATAACTATACTGGACGACCAAATCATAGAGGAACAAGAAAAAAAATCCAGTATTTCCACCTAAAATATGGTCAGTGTATGACAGAACCTTAAACGGAGAGCACTGAACAAACAACTATGTAGAAGCTATTCACAGAAAAATGCAAACAGAATTCATAGTAGATCATCCAACAATTTGGCGATTTATAGATGGCATTAGAAGAGATCAAGATTACGAGGCATTTTTCAGCGGAGCAGAACCACCAAAAAAAAGAAAGAAATATCAAACAAATGATGATAGACTTTTAACATTAGCAAAAGATTATGCTAATAGAACAAATCTGGAATACCTATGGGGAGTAGCACACAATTTCTTAATGGAATAAATGAAAAATGAAGAAGGCATATTAACCTGAAGAAAAAATTAATTTCATTAAATTTTGTATCGGATAATAGATTAATTAACATATCAATATAATATAAAATTAAAAAAAATTCTAAGAACCATAAAAAGACATATTAATACATAACAATTAACATATAAACATAATATAAATATAAATATAATATATTACCCAAGAATGTGTTTTAACTTTAAAATGTGGGCAATACTGCCAGGAAAAACAGTGGCATTCAATCTCAATTGCCACTTAGTCTCACTAATATCAAGATGGACATCCAAAATTCTGCCCTGCATATCTTTAACAATTTTTTGTATGACACAGAACTTAAATTCATGTCCACTATGTAACTCAATGTGTCTATACAAGGCATTTGTCTTTCTCATATGCTTTATGTCCAACATGTGTTCATTAATTCTGTCTCAAAACGCCCTACTGGTTTTCCCAACATAAAATGCTGGACATTTGCCACACTTAGCCAAATAAACCACATTTTTTGAATGACAATCAAAATGACCATGTAGCCTAATTGACACACCAGCCACACATAGCTGAGAGTCAGTGCGCAAAACAAGATGACACACACTGCATCTACCACATTTAAAATTGCCAATTGCCCTACCAGTAGAATCAGTTGAAAAATTATTACCCTTTTCTAATAACTGTTTGAAAGATTTACCCTTTCTAAAAACACATTTAAAGGAACCATTGGGTTCTGTTTTTTAGCATTGTATTTATTTTAATGTATTGGATTTTTCTTTTATAAGTTATTATATTGTGTTTGGGTTTGCATGCTGAGGTTGCTTTTAACTAAGCAGCATGTGATTCATTACTTAATTATGTGATTAAGTTGGGTATTATAAATTGGGATTTTTTGAAGTGATTGTTTAAACAGTTTCTGAAGAAGTCTGAATAAAGACGAAACCTAGGTAAAATTCGTTGTCAGTGCTTGATAGTGCACTACAGTTTCCAGGTGCTGGTCCTTGTGTTTGCTTGTTTGCTTCCAGTGGTTTAATTCCTCATACTTTCACAAGTAGTCAGAATAAATTTTAATACATGAGCCTGACAATTCAAAATTCTAAAAATTAAAACTGGGGAAGAAAACACTTTATTCCTCAAACGTATTAATATTTTTACCATCCGTGTCAGAAGGAGAACAAAATGCTAGGCAGCAGCTGGATTAACTAAAGCTAAAGCTGCTGATTCAGGTCTGGGATGAGTGTATTAAAATTTGAAAGACTGATGAATTTTTTTTTACTTTCTGTCTTCTTAGGTGCAGCAGACTGGCTGATAGGGAAACCACAGGTGGTGGCAAACACACCCTCCAGTGCTGAAAGCCCTGAGGGGATGGGAGGAAGTTCTGGGAATTCCATTTTATAGCAACTGATGGTATTGAAAAATCTTAGTGTTCTCCCACTGAAAAGACTGACACATTTTTAAACTAGTCTGAGAGGAAGAGAATCCCTGACAAGGAGAGTCAGGTAACATGCTGTCCTTTGATTTTGAATCAGAAATCTGAAAAGAAAAACCCATATCTGTCCTATCACTTTCCTCTCTAGATTAAATATCTTGAATCTGTTTAGGAAAAGAGGAATCTATCTCTCTTTTACCAAAAACACCTGATAAAAAGGGTCAATACCCTGAACAAGACCCTGTGCCAGATTTAATAAACTACTCCTAGCCAATGAAAATAGTACAGTCGATGATAAATGTTTATTTTTTTTTGTTAACAGGAAAGATGTGGCAAATAGGATTAATGACAACAGATTCCCTAAGGATAAGCACAATAGCACCTTCCCTGCTTCTTCTCCCAAGATAGATGAGACTGGCCCTCCCTTGACCACCTAGGAGACTTCCAACAACCACAGAGAATGTGGCTAAACCCCAGTCTGTAGTGGCTGAATGAACAATATCAGAGGGATCTAAGGAACCATCTTTGGCCACAGTAGAGTCACCTACCTGCAGCTGAGGCAAATTCCTAGTCTGCTGTTGTGGCAAAGTCTGTTTAGTTAACCTTTTCTTTTTGTGACTGAAAGAATGACTGACCAATGGACTGGTAGTTTGTTCCACGGTCAAGATGAAAATTGTACTTCTTTCTCTGAGAAACTAAGAACAAGCCATTAAAATTTAAAAAAGTAGTTAAAAGTAACTTTTTCTAATTAAAAAACAGTAACAGGTACTCTAATCCACTTTATCAGTTCCAAAAATAATTTAAACACAGTTTCATAACGTTTAAACCAACCTTTAAGCTGTCAGAAACATAACTGCATTTCTGTTTAAAAATGCAGTAAAGTCACATAACAGTAAATAGAAACAGATATTCCTGCCTTAAAATCTACTTTTCTAAACAGGGAAGTAAATTAAAGCAATTAAAATAATATGTGGAAGTTTTTCCCCCAAAGGGAACTTACCTGCTTAGCAATAGAACAGCACAGGCTGACTGTCAATCTTCAAAAGCCCACAGAGGAATGCTCTTTTTGGAGGCAGGGAAGCTCTGAAGGGCAGCTCTGAAGGGCTTGGTACCAAAATATGTCTTTTAGTCAGCTCAGCTCAAGCTATCAAATGGATTGGACACATGGAAGGTGTGATGAAGCTTTGGAAACTGGCCAGCTGTTTTGTCCTTGGTTAGACGTAACCCATATAGCTTAGGCTACTGCAGCAGTGATCAATATGATGAGCATCTTGCTACTTCATTACCTATGGAAGAAAATTCTTTTTTTGAATTAAACTATTTATACCTTGTCCGCAGTATCCAAACATGCTTTGAAGAATGTGTATGATTTTGCAGGTAATGTGTCTAGGGCCACTGCTACTGCTGCAGTGTTGAGAAGATATGTGTGGGTAGGTACATAACTAAAAGTTTGCTGATGTAGTAAAGCCTGAAATCTTAGATTCTGCTTTAGAAAAGGAGGTATTGTTTTGTTCTTTTCCAACCCAGATTCTGAAATAATTTGAAAGAGGAAAGTTAATTCAGTGAGTATCTTGTATTGTCCCCCAATACATATATTTTAGGTCTTTCACTAAAAAGCCAAATAAAGCAAACGGGGATCAAAAAAGAGATTGTTGGATGGAAATAGCAACAAGAAACAGGGGTCCTTTCACAAAGAAGTGACAGTCCAGCAGTATAAAATGACTGTGCCAACATTCTTTCCCCCTTCACTTTCCACTAAGTATCTCTACAAACTGGTCATCAACATCCTCCTTTGGCAAAAGATTGTCTCAGATTGTTGGATACCAAAAGTGGTGAGGAAGGTTACAAATGGCACTGGATAAAAAAACAAACAAACAAAAAAATCCTTTCAGGGGATTTCTTCTCGCCCCACCGGACCAAACAGTATATTTTCCTAGGGCCTCTATTCCACAGTGTTTCTAGTAGTAAAAGAAGGGGTGTCTTGGAGACCAGTATTAGATCTTTCATTTCTAAACCTGTATATGAACGTACCAAAAATTAAAATGTTGACCTTACAGAACCTGTTTCCCCTCATTCATTCCATAAGTTACACTATACTTAAAATATGCTTATTGCCATATTATCATAGCTACAGGCTTCTGGAAATTTCTAAGGTTCTTTGTTTCTGGGTCCCATCATTAGTTCTCTGAATTACTCTTTGGATTATCTAGAGCTCCAAGGGTGTTCACAAAATGTGTAGCCTCAGTCATAGTTCATTGTAGACTGAATGGCCTTCATATATTTCCTTATTTTGATTACTTACTTAGCTTTGTAGAGTCTTTATCCAAGTGCCAAGAGTCATTAATATAGATTATGTCTTTTCTGACCATTCCAATCATCTAGGTAAATGTCACAAAATCCTCCTTGACTCTACTTCACAAGATTGTATTTCTCGCCTGCCTTTTAGGTACCTCCCTTCAAAAGGCCTTCTTGACACAAGAAGTATTTTTTATCTGAAATCTTTCTTAGGCTTCTCTAATCAGTTTAATACTTTCTGCAAAGGAATTTCTCAGGAGCCCAGGGTTCATCATTTCTATGATTCTCATGAGTCTCCCAGCCAGACTGCACATGGTTTTTAAAGCATACATGGACCCAGCATTTATATCTGGAACATCAAATTCCACTTTTGGTCTTTTTAAAAAATGAAATTGTATTGGTGGAGACAAGTGAACCTAGGTCTCCCTTTCTCTTCTCAGACCCCAAACCAGCATTTCACCACAGACACTTCAGTGTTTGCTTGGGGAGCAGTTTTCATATGGGTAAAAGTGCAAGACCTGTGGAGTCATTCATACAGAGCAAAACACAGTAAAAGAGATGTTGGCTGTGATCCATGGTCTGAAATCTCTCAATCACCTACTCTCATCAGGATCTCCAAGTGATTACAGACAGTGCCACAATCATGTGGTATATAAACAAGCAAGGACAAGGTCATACTTCCTACACAGGCTGGCTATGATGGCTTGGGAGGTTGCTCTAGAGCAATTCACAAAAAAAAAGACTGTGAAAACCAAGAGCACTCATTTAAGTAGATTCTACAGCACTCCTTAACCCTCCAAGCATCTTGCATTTCATTAGAGTAAAACCTAGTAACAAATAAGCTCTGCAGGACCAGGACAAAGCCTCACAACTGGAGACTGAATAATGGCGTCTTCTAGGAACTGATCCAGTTGTGGTGAATGCCTTATGGTGTTGATCTGTTTGCCTCCTTTCAAAACAGGAAATTAAAGAAATTCTGCACAAGGACTCCTTGCAACCAAGCTTGGAAACAGATGTTTTTTTAATCCTTTCTACAGGAATGACCCATTATGCTTTTCACCCTTTTTACTCGTATCTAGAGTAATTCGTAAGTTTCAGAAGGTCTCCTCAAAAATAATTGTGGTGATTCCCATTTGGCACAGGCAGCATTGATTCTCCTTTCTTATGGAAATGGCTAAAGGCAATTACCACAAGCTTCCTCACATTCCAGATCTACTCGCACAAGACAGGAGAGTTTGATACACCCCAGTCTCAATCAACTTCAACTGATTGCCTGGATGATTTAATTCTAACACCTTTTAGTCACTTACTTCTTGAGCACATATGACAGGTACTAAAGGAGGCAAGAAAATTGCTACTAGAAATTTATATATTGATAAGTAGAGATTTTCTACTTGGTGCCTACCCAAAAATCAGGGGCCTGTCAGATTTTCTTACCACTGTTTCCTCAAGTATTTGTGTAAGTTACTTTCCTGTGGCCTCTCTTATTCCTCTGTTAAGGTTCTTCTTGTGACCATTTTAGCATATCTGCAGATGGTTCCTTTTCATTTCTCTCTGTAGTAAAACAGTTTCCAAAAGGAGATTTATACAAGACCTCCTCTTAACCAGGCTGTACCTCCTTGGAATCTCAAATTCTTTGCTAGAGAAGTTGACTGTCACCTTTTGGACTTTCTCATTTAAGGATATTGACTTGGAAAACTGTTTTCATCATTGCTCTGACATCTGCAAGAACTAAAGAGTAAAAAAGTCACACAGACAAACCGATTATTCAAACCTACAAGAAAAACCTAGCCAAGCTAGAGTTTTCACTGTGTGATACCTTAAACCTCCTGTACTAGAGGCCTATGGGATATATGCAAATGATCCCTTAAGGACATCGTGTTTCAGCTATATGTCTTTTGAATGTCCATGACGTTTTACTTTAAGTCTTTGTGGATATTTTCATTCCAATAAAGCCAAACCCCACTAGCTTGGACATGCATATTATGGCCTTCTTATCTCTGTCAAGATATAAGAATTGGTAGACATTTATTGATTGCATTGTTACATATGTCAGTCTTAAAAATGTTATGATGTGTACAATAATAAGCAGAATATATTGTATTGATAGATATTTTAATGTTAGATGATCCTTACACCATGTGTGAGACTGTTCTTCAGATTTACATACCATGATTATATTGTACAGTACTCAGACTATAGGTCACTCCTGATAAAGGGTCATTTGACCAAGGTATCTACCCAGTTAACAAATGTGAAAAGATAAAGTAAGCAGTAAAGCCACAGCCCATTAAATGAGTTTGTATTTCAACAGTACAAGCTGTAAAGCCACAACTTACTAACTGAGTTTGCTATTCCAACAGTACAAGATATTTTGCATTTAATGCAGTACATAAGTACTCACCATTCCAGTAATTAACTGTGTTTGTTTTCACAGTAAAACAGTGTTTCCATTTAATGATCTATATTAACTGCCTGTTTGCATTGACTTCTTGTGTTCTACTGGACAGAGTTATTTATTTATTTATTTAACATTTGTTTATCGGGAAAGTCTGACTTGGAACAAAGCCAATTTTCAGTGGAGGCCCAGGGAGAAGCACTCCAGACACATGTCTTTGTAACGTGGGAGGAAACTGGAGTACCTGCAGGAAACCCACACAAATGGAGGGAGGACATGCAGACTCTGCAGAGAAGGCACCGCAGCCAAGAATCTAACCCGAAAACCTCTTGCTGTGAGATGACAATACTACCGCTGTACCACTGCGCCGTTAGGTAGTTTATATTGGATTTCTATGAAGTTAGTATTTTATGGGTACTGTTCTAAACCAGTTCTAAGCTTATTTTTAATCCTTTATTTTTATGTAGTATCATCAGCATAACAGAACTGCATGTGACTACTCAATCCCACCTCACCCTAGGCTACACTCTTATTCCTTATGTGAGCAGTATGATATCGCTTTCTGCTCCTAGGATACCAGCCAGCCTTCCTAGCTGTTTGATACAGCCCTTCTTTGCTTGTTTTGTAGGATGCTGCTCCTTCATCCAAGCAATTGATTTGCATGGAAATGGATTACATGGACTGTATGCTTGCTTAGCTATGACACAGCATGATATTATTGCTCATGGAGATCTGCTGCGGCAGTATGAGCTGTCTCACAGTACCTTACCAGCTGCTGTGGAACTTCCACTTTCCACACCTGAATAGGATGTACATTCCTCTTTCTTGTCATTTTAAGGCCTTTACTACTGTTATTGTCAGTATTTACCTATGTAACATCTCCCACCATCATTCTGTGCAGACAGATATGATCCATCACTCAGATTAATAATGCTGTAAAATGTCAAATAGACGAAAATAGGAATAAGTTGTTTCCTGTAGTGGAATGCATATTGCACTGCACAGAAAAGACATTTCAACCACAAAGCTTGTATGCATTCTGTACTGACTTTTGTGATGAACTATTGAGGCAGCACTTAGAAACTTCACCCAGCCAATGCACGTTCCACATCTGCGCATGCTAAAATTGACATGATAATGTGGTGTAAAGGCAGTGTAATGAAGAATGTATTTAACTGTTGAACAGTTCAAATAGATTTACTATATTTTTCATGAAAATGCTGATATTTCTAGACAGGAGCATTTACACATTCTATAGACACTGGCAAGTACCAAAGATGTGGCTCGTGAAGATTGTCTGGGATTTTGGCATGTCTACTAAGACGTTGTCCTGTTCAATTCACAGCTAGAGTGTCTTATGTCTGGAGACATGCGTGAATGGGCGTACCTTCGTTGAAGGTTGTGCGTCAGGGCTGGCAACTCATCACGTAAAACTCTACTGCCAATCATTAGCGGACCGGAGTTCCACTGTGGCGACCCCTAACCGAAAGACACAACAACAACCAGACTCAGATAACATTGCTATTGCTACTTGCTAACATATTTATTGATTATTCTATAAAAATTTGGATTAAATCTAGAACAACTACATGGCCAAGTGCATGATTGCTGTCCAGCAATGCAGGAAAGGAAAATGGTGTACAGTCTAAAATAAGAAGCACATATAAAAAAGTTGTACTTCTCCAATGTGCTGCATATAAACTTAACCTTGATGTTGATGATTTGAATACTGTATTGGAAATAAGAAATGTAACTGGTATGGTTAAAACCTTTAGCATATTTACCATGACAGTCTATAGAGAAGAAATTTTATTACAAAATGCAAAATCATATTTTATTTTCTACTAACCTCATGTCTATATTTGAAAGGCAAGTCCATTGCAGCAACAGAAGCAGATAGAACACACAAAGTTGCATATCAGCTGCAATGATCTTCAAGTACAGGAAGTTTTGTTGTGTTATGATAATTGTACCTGCTTAGGTTGAACCAGTTACATATGCTCTCCCAACTCCAGAGCATGATATTCTTGTATTGTGTAATTATGTACATGAAGTTTAAGATGTCCTCCATGGTCAGAGAGAAAAAGCATTTTTTTTTTCCAAAGACGATGTTTAGGAAGATGAAAAAATAACTAAAGCAATGGATTTGAACCAACTGTAACTGAAGTATTGAATACTGTAAAATCTAAACCGGCTGTAAAGTACTTAATACTGTAAAGGAGATAAAAGAAATGGAGGTGGGATCTTTAAAAAGGGGAAGGAGCAAATTATATAAAAAATAAATTGAATTTCTGAGCACAGTACATGCAGAATAATCTTTAGGAGGAGGAATGAGGTTTAAGGGAAGTCAGAAATTGAGCAGTTTATGTAATGTTGGAATGAATAATAAATAGAAATAAAGTATAATGCGTGAAAATAAAAATTGTTAATATGGCATGTTTTCTTTTTTTATTATTGTGTGGGTCTGTGTTTAAAGAGATCATTTAACAAAAATGTTACAAAAAGTAATGGGTTTCAGCTATCCCTACCTAGAGAGTCAGGGTGGCAACAATTTTGATCAAATGTTGGTGTCTCCACTGTAAAAGAATACTTTTGCCAAATGATATATGTATCCTTGGATTCTGTCATTGCATCCCTATAAACAAAATCTTGTGGAAACCATATTCTTAAAAGTGGTACAGTCTTCACAATTGTGGGGTGTATGGCTATAATTGCAACAGAAACAGATTCATTTATAACATGGAAACTGTGGACTATTGGTCTAGTTTACATGACTGAAACTTATAGCAGACCCAATTATCAAGGATGTTGGTACACTCAGGAGGAGTAAATATGAGGAGATGCACCCTTAATGCCTATTTTCTATATAAAGTCTGCACTAGCTAGGAAAACAGGCTATGAATAGGACAGTACCTAATGAAATACAATAAATCAACTTAATTTGCTTTTAGCAAGATAGTCTGTGCTTTTCTTTAAAATAAACACCCGGTAATTTATATTACTCAACAACTTGGGAAAGTAGGCATTTTCAAATTTTACCATTCAAAAACAATGAGACAGAAGGCCACAAGTAAAAATCAGGCATATATACAGATGTGTAACATGCTAAATACTAAAAGGAGAAAAGAAATACACTGCAAACTGTCCTTCCTGAGCTCTGTGCTATGCAGCTATCAAATTGTGTGACATCTATCTGTATATTTTCTGTTTTATGTAATTGTATCTGTTTTTGGTAAAAAGTATTATTTTGATCATCTTTATCAGTGGTTCAGCAAATTAATGGATATATACATAAATATGACAGGAAGCACAAACATCTCTTTAGAAATTATGTCTACTGACTGTGAGCAATAAATGCAATACCAGAAAAAAAGCCTGTAAACTTTTACTGTGCAGACCTGATTTACCATCATAAAAAGTCAGCAACACTGGCAGACTTAAAAAAGTCCTATGTCACAAAGCAACAGCTGTTGACCACATTTGATGTGTCTGCCTGAGTTGTAGTGATCTTTGTGTTGCAATTAAATCACAGGGTGTAACTGGCAGAATTTTTTTGCATGGGAAGGGAGTCTTGCTCTTACAAGAAAATAGTTTATTATTAAATGTTTCTGTTTGTCAGCACAAAGATGTTGATGGTTATCATCAAATAAGATGTACAAAATTTTGAGTAGTCCTATGTTGACTGACGACACTCATTTTCTTATAAGTCTGCGAGTGAGATTCAGAACAGAACAGGTGCTATTCACCATCTACCTAGAATAAAACAGCAGTCTTGTACTGAACCCCCAAAGTAGTAGTTTTTTATAACTCTTTAGGCAGTCTATGCTTGCGTAGTGAACATTTCTTTATATGTTATGCTGCAGCGGATCCCTATCATATGATAGATGATAGAAACCTCATTTGACTGAGACCATAAGACTGAAATTTCAAAAGACTGAAAAGTCACTAGACTGAAACGCATAATACTTAATTTTAAACTGGACCATATAAAACCAGACTAGGTAGGGGGCTACTCCCACCACATCCCCCAATGTGAGGGGTTATGCCCCCCACTCTCAACTATATATATATATACTAACTCCAGGATCACACTACAGTGGGGAAAAGGGCATAGTAGTGGCAGCATGTATACTACTGTAAGGTAAGTGAAAGGTATATGGCCTTTTCCCCATTGTAGTGCAATCCTAGAGTTAGTATATATAGTTGGGGGGGTGTGGGAGGCACAGCCCCCCACCTAGTATGGTTTTATATGGTCCAGATTACAATTTAGTATGTTGAAATTCAGTATTATGGGTTTCAGTCAAGTGACTTTTCAGTCTTTTGAAAATTCAGTCTTATGGTCTGTCAAATGAGTTTCAGTCAAATGAGGTTTCTATCATATGATACGGATCCGCTGCAGCCACCTAGCTACTAAGGTTTTTCATGTGTATGGCCTTTAAATTTTGATGTACCCAAGTTATACCTGAAACAGCTACGGTATGGTATACTTCAGAGAAGAGCCTAGCAAATAGGTTTATGCATTATGGATACATTTGCAATTTTAGCGCTGCTGTCACAGGAGTTTAAGAAAGTTTCACCCTAAGCTTCTATTTAAGAATGATGGTTGTAAACTGAACATTTTGACAAAATCAAGTAATAAACACACAGTACAGATATATGATCCTATCTCTAGAACTGTAATTGCTACTGATGAATTTGAGAAGTGCAAACATATGTTCTTATGTTCCAGAACTGTTAAGTGTTACTGATGAATTAGGAAACTGCAGACACATACTCATATATTCAGAACTGTAAGTGCTACTGATGAATTTGAGACAGCAAAACTATAAAACAAGCTCATCTTTGTGTGGCATTATAAATGAAATTCTGGGTCTATATCATGTACTCAAAACGTGAAATAACCAACAACCATACACATCTACATCGAATGCTGAGAAATACGAAACACCTAAAAGACAAACTCAAAATACCAAATTACCATGGTTGGCCAACAAGAATGGAATTACATTTCCTAATTATTGTAAATGATTAGGAAATGTAATGCCATTCGTGTTGGCCAACCATGGTAATTCGATATGTGGAATTTCGTCTTTTAGATGTTTCGTATTTCTCAGCGTTCAATGTACATGTGTCAGTCTTATGGTTGCCTGTTATTTCAGGTTTTGTGTACGTGATGTAGACCTGAACTTTCAAGCCCTAAAGTGGCTTTTGTATAGCTAAAACAGTTAACTTTAATTTTGTAACAGTCATTAATTATACAAATATTACCTCTTGTGGATTTTCATATATGATCTTATAATTCTGCTGAAGTTGTTTGCTAAGTTATTACTGTAACTCTGAAAATTATGACCTCTTCCAGAAATAAGTTAAGCATATGAACATCTCTGTATCTCTAGCTGTATTAGGAAAAGGTTGGTTATCATGACAAATCCATTGCGCATCATCTAAGCCTTAAATTAATTTCTAATACACTGTATATAATGTGGTTTTAAAGATTATTAATGTAAATAAAGACAGACAATAGCAAGTGCTTAGACACGTTACTGAGCTGATTGTAGAAGAAAAGGCTAGAGGCTTTACTAGGGAAGACTGAATTTGGTGTAACAAAATAATTCCAAAGAGTAATTAAGTCTCCTTTTTTATTTAATTTTATCAGCCAAGATGACTGGAAGATTGGAAAAGTATAATAACTTACATGCACTTCACATTACTTAATGAAATTAAAATCTATAGTACTTTAAATTAGATTGAATACATTATTGGTGTTTACTGCAGTCTCTTATTATTGAGACATTTGTTAACAGGTAGAATTCAAGAATGTTGTGTGTGTCTTTGTTAATAGAAAAATGCAGCTGCTTTTATAAATATGCAGCACGGTGGCTTTTGTTGTAAATTTCCTACAACCAAGCCCCAGGGTTTGTGGTCCACTCCTGATCTCTTCTCACTGTGCATATAGTTATGTATGCCCTACCTGCATCTGTGTGCATTTTCTTCTAGCTTCTTCCTTGCTCCCAAAAACATGATGGTCAGTTGGCTGTATTAATCTGCCCTTATTGTTTGTCCTGTTCTCTCGGTCTCCCCCCAGAGTGTGTGTGTGTGTGTGTGCGTGCGCGTGTGTGTCTATATGTATGTATATATATATATATATATATATATATATATATATATATATATATTCACTTCAGAATCTCAAAATTCTGAAACATCGAATGTCATATGATCGTTGTTTTGGAATATCAAAACTGTTTAAATATTTCTGCACCCCCCACACCCCCGCTACTTAAATATACCAACTCCAAGATCGCACTACAGTGAGGAAAAGGGAAATCTCCCGTTTCGTGCTGTATGCAGATCTCCGTTCAGAATTTCGGCATTCTAAAACTTCAAACATATGGATTTGACCATCGAGGTTTTACGATTTCGAGATTCTGAAGGTAACCCATATATATATATATATATATATATATATATATATATATATATATATATATATATATATATATATATATATATATATATACATACATATATATATGTATAGAGGTAGAGAGAGAGAAAAAAGAGAGATTGCTATCACAGTATTGAAGGCCACAGTCCTGAACTTTGAAATCCCTAAATCAAAATGATAAAGGCCAGAGTATCTGGAAATCTTAAATACTGAATCTCCCTACCAGTGTAAATACAGGAACAAATGCTAAAATTGGTCCTGCAGTGAAGGCAAATTCAGAAGACCTACTGATCTACAGCTTTTTGATCTATATTATGTTTCTGGTATTATGGATTTCAGGATTGTGGACTTCAAGACTGTGACAGTTAATCTATATATATATATATATATATATATATATATATATATCTGTGTGTGTGTCTCTCTCTCTCTCTCTCTCTCTCTATATATATATATATATATATATATATATATATATATATATATATATATATATATATATACACATATACATACACGCATATAGATACAGATATATTAGATATATAGGGTGTAGTTAAACCCGACTTTTCATTACACTGACTGGTGTTTATCACAGTAGGAAAGAGTGAACACTAACATTGACTGACATTAGGGTGAATGAAGGATTGGCGGAAGTTTGTTAGCTTTTATGTGTGAGCAGGAGAGGTAAGTTTTATGTGGAGGTTTGGTAGCAAAAGGTCATGTAGATTTAGTGTGCCATTGCCTGTTTTGAGGATTAAAAAACTGCTGGTGTATGTTTTCAATGTGTGCTGAGAGTCATTGCTTTATGTAGGGGGATTTCTCCTTTCTTCAAGTTTCTGTGACTGTGTAGAGAAAAAGACTTTGAGGGTAAACTAACAATCACTGTGCCATTTTATAAGACTTTTGTTCTTCTGACTGTTCTGTGTAACTAGGCAAGCAAACATTGATAGTGCAAACACAAAGTTTGGTATAATTTACCTTTTATAGTCAAGACCTGAAAACTAAATAAAAGAAATCCCTATTGTATACCTTATTATATTTAGTTTAGTCCATTGTGCTTACTGAAGTTAGAGCCACACATTTGCTGCTTTATTTTATTCTGCATTTGAAAAGGAATTTCCTTAAAAGACTAAACTGTTACTGCTTACATTAAGTTGCTAAAATAAAAGGTGGTATGGAACATGCATCCTTTTTCTTACTATAGAACAATGATGGTTTGCTACAACCTTAATCCCTGTGAAACTAATGTCTGTATTCTGCTTTCTAAGTAAATAACCTGGTATTTGGCAATTTCCAGCAAACTTGGTAAACAGAAGTATAAGGTGTCCTGCAGAAATGTTCTTGATTTCACAGATGTGTCCAGTAATAATTAATATGGTTTTATTTATCCAATTCCAGTCTTGACTCACATTTGATCTGATGTTGTCAATCTTCATTTATTCCTTGACGTGTGTTGAATACTGAACTTGGAACTGACTCGGCCGTATTACATCTCGCGAGGACCAAAACCTCTCAAGCTTTATCCCTATCGAAAATGCTCCTCTCTATTTTACCTCTGATCTCGTTTACCACATCCAGTATCAGATGCCTCACCAAAGCTGTCAAGCTAAGTGCATTTATACTTTAAAATTTCTGTCCTGTTTTAATGATTATAGTATCTTTTTCTCTCCATTAGTTTTATATATTACATTAGCAAGTTCCTACCTCATAATTTCCTTTTTCGCTCTTCTCTTTTCCACTTTTCCACTTCAGTGTAATCTTTGCTACCATAGTTGGTAGACTTTCTTTGAATTTTTTCCTTTCCAGTTTAAAAAAAAAAGAAACCTTCTTATGTACCTTGGGTATTCTTTGTCTACCATTGCTGGTAGCACTTCACTGTAAAACTCTTACCTCCTAACCCACTTCTTGTTACTTTACTGTATGTTTTGTTTTGTACCTTTGAGTATTCTGGGCCTACCATTGCTGGTAACACTTTACTGTAATTTTCTCTCAATTTTCCAATTTTTCTTGTGTTGTTTGTTATCTCTCTTATAGGTATGGCTGATAAAGGAAGAGGCACTTCTGGCTTCAAGAAGTGTGACAAGTGCTATAGAAAAATGCTTAACTCTGATGGTGACTCAGTATGTGTATTTGTTGCTTAGGCTCATTACATTTACAAGAAGACTGTTCAATCTATCATGGGTTTAGTCATCAAGCCTTAGCATAAAGAAAAAACAAGTTACTTCTGAAAGGCATGCTTAAGCTTCTTTTGAGGAGGCCTTATCGGGTTCCAAATGTAAGATGGATCTTTCTCCTTCCTCCTCATCATCCAGAACCAATAAGCATAAAGAGGTTACTAGACACTGACTTCCCCTTCAGACCTGGTGGCTAAGAAACTTAAAATGCCAGTTCCAGAAAAGACTATGGAACCAAAAGCTTCAGCTCTGAGACCACCTGCATCTTCAGCATTGGAGCAGACACTACAGAAAATGGACAAGACTTTGGAACCTGCAAGCTCTGTCCCATCTTTCATCCCAGCACTGATGCCTATGGTTCCAACAATAATTCTTGAAGAACCAGAATTGGCCCTTCCTAGAATGGTCTGTTCTCCATCTATAGATCCCCTTGTAGGAGAAATGCCCAGCCCTTTTCTGGCAAGACATAAATCTCCATCCATCCACTCAGTTTGCTCCAACAAGGGCCTCTTAGAATCGGATGTGCTGAGGCTAGTGGATCAGCTTCTTGTGGCGAGATGATTGGCTTCTGTGTATTCTATTCCCACTACCTTCAGTTCTGGAATCCCCTTCTCCACGACTCCACCCATAAGCCATAAGGAAACACACCTGGATGCGATTATGCAAATTTTTCCAGCCATACAAGTCTTCATTCATTAGTGCACCTTTTGATGGATTGTCTCTTTTTGGCCCAAAAGCTTTGAGAGACCTTGTCCAGGTCTGAGAAATATGGGAAGATCCTTTCTGCAGTGGGTGTATGTTTCTCTATTCCTTGGCAGTCTTTCTTTAGGAACCAAAGAAGTGGAAAAATGTTGCTCCAAAAATCCCAAAGGCCTTTCCAGGGCACACGTGATAGCACCTTCCCCAGGGGCAGAGGAGGAGCTTTAATGGAAGACGCCACCCATGAGGTAGAGCTGGCCTGCAAAATCAGGGCTCCAGAGATTCTTTCTCTGCTAGACCCTACCAGCGCTCCTGAAAGGGGACCCAGTTGCTTGCCTCTGGAAGCAGTCTGGGACGGTTATCCTTCTATCAACATGGCTAGTTACAGATAACTACAGATGTTTGAGTGCAAAAGATTATCACCAGAGGATACACCTTTCCCTTGCACTCACTTCCAAGAAATTCAAAATAATCCCCAATGTTCCATCCAATCGGAGGGAACCAGCAGTTTGAAAAATCAAAAAACTGCTAGCAAAAAAGAGTCATCCAACAAGTTCTCCAAGACCAGAAAGAATCCGGAATTTACTCAGAATTATTTTTAGCTCCAAAGAAGACAGGGGACTGGAGACCAAGTTTGGATCTCAGTGTTTTGAAGAAATCTGTTCGACAAACAAAATTCCAAATGGGCACAGTTCAGTCCATTCTTCCCTTTTTAGGCAAAGATGATTGGATGTGCTCAATAGATCTCCAGGACAGACATTACCACATCAAGATGGACAAGCACTCTAGGAGATTCCTCTGCTTCTGGCTGGGAGCCACTCACTACCAATTCAGAGCCCTGCCCTTTGGCCTCACCACATCCCCCAGGGTGTTCACCAAATGCATGGCAGTGGTAGCATCTCAACTTAATACTACAGGGACATCAGTGTTTTCTTATTTGGATGACTGGCTCATGACTGCTTCCACCAAGCATCTCTTACAAAAATCAAGAGACAATGTCACCATGTCATAGACTATGTCTATATCACCACTGCTATGTACTCTCCCAGCTCTAAATGGTTAGAACTACCAAACCTTCTAACATTTAACCAACTGTTCATAGCCCACAATATAACTCACAAACCTAACAACTGCCCGGTACTCACCAATCTAGTCCAACCCAACAGTAAACCTAGAGCTCTAAGATCCTCAAATAAACTATTGTTAAAGATTACCCAAGCCCACAACACACAGGGCACCTCCTTTTCTTTCCCATAAAAATGACCAAACTGTGGAGCTCAACCTATGGCCAAAAACCCCAGCATTCATGAGTTTAAAAAGCTCCTTAAGGAACATCTAGAAAAACACTGGCTCAGCTCCTGCCATACTGCTGATTAAGTTACCTAATACTCCCTTACATTACCCTAAACTAGCTCATTCTCACAGCTACAACTATTAATTGCTGAAGGCTATCTTGATTCTACACTCAGTTTCAGTTAATGTATACACATATACTGATTTGTCTTTAACTGTTATGTAGACTGCATTTCTCTGTCTTGCAATTACTGTATCACACTGATCTCACTATTAACTCATGCGGCCAGTTTGTATCTCTAACTGTGCCATTTTTTTGTTAATTTAATAATTATTTGCTATTTATTGTTCTTTACTGACTTGCTTTGTACATTGTTGATGCGTGTTCAATTTGATTGTTTAATACTGTCTATTTGTATGTATGGAGCTTTTATTCCTGGCCCTCCACTGAAAATGGGCCTCATGCCCAGTTGGACATTACCCAGTAAATAAACAAAACAAATAACTAAATAAATAAATAAATGTCCTTCAGATTTGTGCTGATCTCGGTATCACAGTAAACCCCGAGACGTTTCTGCTGGTCCCGACACAAAATTTGGAATTTATAGAGGCAAATTTGAATACAAACACTTACATAGTTTCATTTCCCTTCCCCTGTCTAGAAAAGATCAGATTTCAAGTCAGGAAAATCATCAACAACAAGACAGTAGCCACACGCCTGATCCTGCAGGCCTTAGGTTCTATGGCTGTGACCATTACTTCAGTTCCTGTAGCAATATTCCACATGAGGATTCTACAATGGCTTCTAGCATCCCAGTGGTCCATTCTTCGTCAACCAATGTTGCACCATATTTTGGTAACCAACTGTTGCAAAAAGGATCTTCTTTGGTGGATCCACTCCAAAGAAATTCTTGCAGGATGATCTTTCATCCCACCTCAGCCCCAGGCCATAACGATCACAGACATCACTCAGAATGGTTGAGGGGGCATTATTTGGGCAAGACAGTCCAAGGCACTTAGTCATTCTTACAGGCCAGCTTGCATACCAAGTTCTAGAGATGAGAGCAGTGCTGCTAGCGTTGCAGGTCTTTCAAACTGTTCTCCCTCCAGGGACAATTTTGATCTAGACAGATAACATCAGTGGTCTGGTACATCAACAAATGGGGGAACCAAGTCTTACCCCCTTGGTCCAAATGCAGTCAGAGTATGGCAGTGAGCTATCTCTTCCAACCACTTTCTAATAGCAGTGCACATCCCGAGGACTTCCAGTGTGATGGCAGACAAGCTGGGAAGAATCATTATTATGTCTCATGAGTGGCCTCACAATCCGAAAGTGGCACAAATTATTTTTCACTGCTGGGGCCAGCCTTGCTACAACCACTTTGTATCGCCCCTAAACAGCAAGTCCAGCAGCTACTTTCTCCTGATTCTCCTCTCTGGAGTCCCCGAGAGATGCTGTCCTTCACAATTGGCCCTCAGTTGTTCTATATGCTGTTCCCCATTTCCATTAATCCCTCAATTTATGAAGAAAGCAATCAGGTTGAAGAGCAAAGTGGTCCTCATTACCCCATTTTGGCCCTGACAGATTTGGTTCCCCTTCCTCTGACCTCACATTCAGCAACTGTAGACTCTGGGCCTAGCTCCAGATATCTTATCCCATCCAGAAGGATTAGTTCATCTGAACTTTCAGAGTCTAAAGCTCACAGCATGGCTTCTCCACTTCCATTGATTGGCAGGCATAACATTGTCTTCTCCAGTCCATAAGATTATTTTGGTCTGTCTTAAACCTTCCACTAGAAAGCTTTATTGTAGCAATTGGAAAATATTTTCATGTTGGTCTCATGATAATGACATTGACCATTTTTCAGCTCCTATCACATTTTGACCTCGTGTTTTGAAGGAGGGGCTTCTGCATCGGGTCTATATTATATTATCGCATGCTTACAAAAGCAAACGATAAATGTTATGTAGTCCTATCTCACCGTAATTCTTGCTGGATGGGTTCAAAGCCAATATTCGGCTCCAACTCTGCCTATACTAAAGCTCGAGAGCTTTTTACTGGCTCGAGGCCAGCCCCTATCCCATGGTGCCTCACGGCAATTCCCCAGATCTCGTTTGCCTTGAAAGTTTTAAGGTTGTGTCTTACTGGCTCATTGGCTAAGTAGAACGATTTTTTTACTTATTTAGTTCATAGGTTCATAGGTTCATAGGTTTATACTAGGCTATCTGCTCTAAGGCATTTATAAGCCTAGCCCAAATTTTTGTGGCTTACGCCACCCCTTATATGAAAAAATACTGTGCCCATTAGTTTGTTGTGCCTCTGTCCAGCAGTGACACAGAGATGATTCCCGGGGTAAACCTACGATCTCCCATCCACAGGTCTAGATTTCTCTTGAACAGAGTCAGCGAGGTGCTCTGCCTCACATGGACCAGGATTTTATTCCACAGCATAGGAAGTCTCTGAGTGATAAATCTATCCCTCCAGCACGTCCTATTTATATCCGTGCTAAGGTTTAAGTCGCTTGCTCTAGTGGTTTTGGTGGATTTGGATTTTTGAGGTGGAGCATGTCCATTAATTCGGGGTTGGACATGGCCTTGTATGTGAGACACATGTCACCCCTGAGCAGGCGGTATGCGACTGAGTAGAGCTGGAGTTTCTTCAATCTGGCAGCATATGACAGATTTTAGAGTCCCTTTATCCTTTTGGTGAGGAACTTTTGGGGTCTCTCCAATTGCTGCAGATGTCGGGTGAGATACATCCCGAATGGGGCATTGTACTCGATCATTGGTCTGATAAGTGAAGAGTACAGGGAACAATGACCTCACTAGATCTGGATGTGAATCCCTTCATGATCAGGTGGGCAATGTAGAAGGTCTTTCTAACCACTTTAGCAATGTGAGTGTCAAAGAAAGGCCACTGTCAACCTGGGTCCCCAGGTCCCTGATAACCTCTTCTGTGCTTAGTGGATTGCCACCTATATGGTAGCTTGGGGTTACCTTGTTTTTCCCGAAGGGTATGACTATACATTTTTTGGCGTTTAACTTCAGACCATGGCTCTGGCACCAGCTATCTGTTTCCGTGAGTCCCTTCTGAAGGATATCCGTGTCCGATGCACTTTCCACTATGGTGCCCAGTTTGCAGTCGTCTGCAAACTTTGTCAGCCAAAGTCCTCCCATGCTGGCCTGTACTTCTGAGAAGTAGATGCCAAACAATAGGGGCCAAGGACCGAGCCCTGTGGGACACCACTTGTGACTGGCTTGGAGTCTGACACAGCGCCAGCAACTCTAACCCTGTGGGTTCTGTCCTTAAGCCAGTTTGCAACCCATCTTGTTACATATGGGTTTACATTTAAGCTGGTAAGTTTTTCTACAATACCCGAGTGGGGTATTGTGTGAAAGCCTTTGCAAGGTCAAGGTAGGCTGTATGGACTGCCTTTCCTCATCAATGGCCTTGGTGACTGTTTCAAGAAGTCGACCAAGTTCAAAAGGCATGATCTTCCCTTGACAAAGCCAAACTGGGTCGGGTCCAATGTCTGCAAGTCCCCTATATCTTTGTTTATGAGCTCCATTATGATCCTCTCCATAGCTTTGCAGACTAGACTTGTTAAGCTTATGGGGGGTAATTACCAGGGTCCGTAGAGGCGCCTTTGTGGAGTGGGACCACAGTTGCTGTCGCCACTCCTTGGGCACGTATCCTGTGGTAAGGCTGAGATTAAACAGCTGCCTTATGTGCAGGGTTAATTCCTCATTTAGCTCGTGTAGCACACAGCCGGGGACACCATCCGGTCTCATTGATGCTGTGTTTTTAGCTTTAGAGAGAGCAGCTTTCACCTGCGCATTTGAGATGTCCGGGAGGCTACACTCGGCTGGGATAGTTATCTCTCCTTTAGGGGAGAGGGGTGAAGTTTGCACTGAACCTGTCTGCCAGTATGTTGGCAATGTCTGTGGGTTCAGTGATTTTTGTATCATTTTGGACTAATTCTGAGCATATCTGGGAGTTTCCACCCAGGTTCCTAACATAGCTGAAAAAGGCCTTATGATTGTCCTTTGAATCAATGGCAATTTTTCTCTCAAAATTGGCCTTAGTTGATTTTATGAGTGCTCGTAATTTTTACTAATAATGATCAGGGGTGACTTCTCTTTTATGGATTTTGTTCTATCATGTAATAGCTTTCTCCTCTTATTGTAAAGTTTGTTAATGGCTGGGGTCCACCAGACTGGACGTTTGCCCTTTGTGGAAAGAGTCTTGGTTTTATTTGGGATTGCCTGATCCATGCAGTCCTGGAGGTGTTCATAGAAGGCATTTGTAAGGGCTTCCATAGCTTGGGTTGTGGTTTCCTCTGGCTCAGGGGCCTTGAAAGATACCACACCAGTCTTGAGTAGTGTGAAGTTTGCTTTAGAGAAGTTCTTCTCTATGGTCTTTTTTGTTTGTGGTGGGGCGGGATGTGGATTTCCAGTGAGATTAGTTTATGATCAGATCTCACCAATGAGGGATATACTTCCGGTGTGGAGCATTTTGTCCCCATGTTTGTGACAATGAGATCTAGTATATTTTCTCCTCTCATGGGAACAGTGACTAGCTGTTCCATGGCATTTGAATTTATGAACTCCAGGAACCGTTGGGCTAGAAAGTTAGGGCTTGAGTAATGTTCCCAGTCTATATTCGGGTAGTTGAAGTCACCCAATATGATGGTGTCCTTTTCTATCACCTTTTTCTGTTTTATATATACATATATATATATATATATATATATATATATATATATATCTTAATAGTTTCTTCTGTATTGTACGTCTGTTTTTTGAAAGTTTTCAACCCCTATTCTCCCCTTAGGACTGTACGGCCCATTTAAATTAGAGGGCCATAGTGCCTGTTTAAGTTAGAGGGCCATTCCTCCCTGTGTGTGTGTGTGACTATTATAAAAAAAAAAAAAAATTTTCTTCTTCCTTACACTTTTATTTTTTAGTCTTTAACTATGTCTAAAGATAAAGATAAAGATCATAAGGATCATCACCCTTCGGGCTTCAAAAAATGCGACAGGTGTGCACAGAAAATGTCTCTTACAGACAGCCACACCTTAAAACACTTAAAATTGTTATCATTGGAAAACCCTGTTCTTGGTAGCTATAACATTGGCTAGGAGAGTCTCAGAACTTCAAGCCCTAACTATTCAATCTCCTTACATTATCTTTCACAACGACAGAGTCTCTATTAGGACAAACCCTTTCTTTCTCCCCAAGGTATGCTCAGAACACAACCTGAATACTACCATTGAGCTACCTGTGTTTTTTCCAAACCACTCTAATAAATCAGAGTATAGACTTCACCAGCTAGATGTCCACAGGATACTCAGATTCTATATACAAAGGACCAAAGAATTCAAGAAATCTGATCAACTTTTTGTTTCCTTTTCTGACAAAATGAAAGGCTTACCTGTTTCAAAAATTACTCTTTCAAAATGGCTTTCGGATTGCATATCCTTTGCTTATCAACAAGCTGGTAGACAATTATCGTTAAAAGCTAAAGGTCACTCTACTAGGGCTGTAGCTACTTCATGCGCCTTTAGATCTAGGCTCCCAGTTGATACTATTTGTGCAGCAGCTACTTGGGCAAGACCACATACGTTTGTCACTCATTACAAATTGGATTTGGCCTCCCGGGATAGGTCATCCTTTGGGTCCACTGTGCTGAAGAGTCTCTTCGCTTGAGCCACCCGGGATAAAGGTGCTAGGGACGCTGTCCCATCCAGCAAGAATTACGGCGAGATAGGACTACATAACATAAAGAAGTTATGTACTTACCATAACGTTCCATGTTTGTAGTCCATCTCACCTATATTCTTGCGTCCCTCCCTCCAACCCCCTTCCCGTTTCTGGGGGATCTAGTGGACCTCTTTTTCGGGCTACCTGACTTTGCTCTTTATTTCCACCTGGAATGGATTATGTTTCTAATCCCTTCCTGTATTTTTACAGATTCTTTCTTATTATTATTACCTAATAGGTATTTATTACTTTCTTGCAAACTAGATCTGGGGAATTGCCGTGAGGCGCCATGGGATAGGGGATATCCGCGAGCCAGTAAAAAGCTCTCGAGCTTTAGTATAGGCCAAGTCAGAGACGAATATCGGCCCCAAACCCATCCAGCAAGAATATAGGCGAGATGGAGTACAAACATGGAAAGTTATGGTAAGTACATAACTTCTTTTTAATCGACCGCATGTAAGCGAAAGCTTACATCGAAACCTCAGAAGAGCGTTTTTTTCCAAAGGAAAAAAATCGCTGTTTAAAAAAAAAAAAAACCTTTAAAACATTACATAATAGCCCCTCACACCCCCCTACTTAAATATACCAACTCCGAGATCGCACTACAGTGCCGAAAGTGGCTAAGTGAATTCTTTCCCAGGGAAAGAATTCACTGAAAAACTGCTTCGCTATTTTGCCTTTTCATTCTTTTAGGTTCAATCAAGACGCATTCGACAAAATGCATCTACGATCATGGAATAGGAACCCTTCTGTATCTGCTATCAGAATTCAACTAGTGGCTATTTCAATTTTTCACAATGGTTTACAGGATTTTCCATTAATGTCTCTCATAAAATCTGTAAGACCTTTCTGAAATGGACCTTGATGCTGAAGCCTCCTTATAAAGACCAGTATGTTCCTTGGGATCTCAGTTTGGTTCTTCAGACTTTAATATACTCCCCTTTTGAGCCTGCAGCCACTTGTGAGCTAAATTACTTGTCCTAGAAGATAGCCTTACTAATAACTATTACCTCTGCTAGAAGGACTTCAGAGATCCATTATCTTGTAAGTCTCCATATTTGATTTTTCACCCAGGCGGAGTTTCTTTAAGGACCAATCCATCTTTCCTACCAAAAGCTGTTACCAGACTATATATATTTATCCGTCTTCTTTCCAAAATTTTCCAACAAAGGTGAATACGTGAATACTGTTTTCATTTATTAGTTGTTCACAGACAATTGCATGTTTACCTACATAGAGCAAGACTTGTCAGAAAATCTGATCAACTGTTTAATGCCTTTTCTAATACTAGACTAGGCAGACTGGTATCCAAAGTAACACTTTCTAGATGGCTGAAATATTGCATTTCTTTCATATACACCAACAGGAAGGTTAAATTACCTGGACCTGTTAAGGCACACTCTACCAGGGCAATAGCCATTTCAACAGTTTTTCACTTCATGGCCTCCATGGATGACATTTGTGCAGCAGTGACCTGGGCTACCCCACATACCTTTATTACTCATTACAAATTGGATCTGGCCTCCAGTGAAAGGGCTTCCTTTGGTTCTATGGTGCTCAGGAATATCCTTCCATGAGTCCACCCTAGGTAAAAGTAGCTGGGGACTCTGTACCACATGTCAAGGGATAAATTAAGATTGACAACATCAGATAAAGAATTTATGTATTCATTATAACATTCCATCTGTGTTCGATCTTTATTTATCCTTGACTCCCCTCCCTCCATCCCCCATCCTTTTTATATTTCTTGGTGGAATAAGCTGTGCCCTTATTCATATTTTTGTTAACAATCCTATACTAGATATGGTCTCCACAAAAGTAATCACTGCATAAATTATTCTGTCTGTCAATCAGCAAACTCGATCTGAGGTAAAATGGGGAGGAGAATTCTGGATAGGGATAAAGCTCAAGAGTTTTTGGCCCTTACGAGCTGTCGTATGGCCGAGTCTGTTCCAATTTCAGAACTGAACCCACATGTCAAGGAATAAATGAAGATTAACAACACAGATGGAATGTTATGTTGAATACACAACTTCTTTTTTTGTTCCTACAGAAATTATGCAAGGGATCCACCATTTATTGTCTTTTCTTTTTTATTCTAGAGTAAAAAACATGCAAACAAGGTAAAGCTGTACTACATGTTGCACCCAGAAGATGGGGGGCCACCCTCAAAGAAGCTTTGTTCTGAAAACCCTGTGAGTAATTGATGGTTAATTTTTATCTGTTGTTGGATTAAACATGGAAGGTTTTATTCAGACTTCTGTATTTCATCATTTGTTTTTTTTATGTTTAGAAATGGCCACACTGTTGCCTGAATGATGAGACTGCAACTTAGTTATTGTCTGATTGCTTCTTGAATTTATTATATTCAGTATAGCAGGTTTCTTACTTGTTCATTTGAAATCTCACCAGTTATTTGTGTCTGAGAATATATCATTGTTTGTTGAATCTGTAGTAATCAAATATGCACTCTTCAGATCATTACTAAGCTAGCCAAAAACCCCTTTTCAAAAGTTCTGTATAGCTTCAATGAAGGCAAGACAAGACAGACCAAGGTAGCATTTGAGGCTGCCCAGTCAGCTGCCTAGGTTTAGTAGCTTGACATCTAATGGATACATTGGGACATGAATCAGTCTTATGCTGATGACGTTTTAGCTCCTTTAACTGGGAATTTGAGAATGCTTTGATAATGGGGAAACATTTAGCTGTATGCATTTATGGGTTTAGCCAGGCATACACCATATATATCGCACAGGTGCAGATTAAGTTTAACGGGGTAAAATTTTACCCAGTACAAGAGTACCAAATGTCCATATTCAAGCACATAAATGAAATTAAAAGGTTATAAGTAAGCAAGCAAGTAAAGAAGATGACTGTCCTGAGTGAAGTTTGCTTATTATATTGCAGCTGTTATTGCTAACTGTAGAGTATTTTATGACTAATATTTATTGCTTTGATTGACAACAGTAGCCTGCAGCATGCTGGCGGTGCTGTGGAGCTCCCACATTGAAATTAATAATTTATGTACATGCGTATTGTTGTCTTTCAAAAAAATATTTATTTTCTCATTTTCAGAACTGCACAGGGATAGATATAGACAGAATATTTAAGATTTCAACATTTTATAACTCATGATACTTTTTTAGCAGTGAGGTCTGTAGACTGAATTTCATGAGGTTTTTAAGCTTCTGAAATACTTAGGTGATGATTGCTATACATGTGTAACTTTTGTGCTTTTCTACACTGTATCATAATAGTCTGTAGTATTTTGTCTAAGATGATTCATAATTGGCTGTCCAAATTAACTCAGTCTTAGCCTCAGTGAATTATTAAGCTTATATGAAATGGGATTTTCTTTTCTTTTCCCTTTATTTTTATGATGATTACGTTACACATATTTGTCACTGTTATTTTATATAGTTTGTTAGATGTTAAATTACATATGATGTATAACCAACTAATATGTTGAAAAACATAATTCTCATTCAGTTTTGTCATGCTTATATATATTTTTTATTTTAGGACACTTGTTGATTGTAAAACAGCAAGATATTTCTGCATGCATAAGTAGTGGTACTTGTCAGAAGACAATTGCCAGAAGTATAAACATATTGGTTTCATTCAAAAATGACTTGGAAGACGTGTGTGTGTGTGTGTGTGTGTGTGTGTGTGTGTGTGTGTGTGTGTGTGTGTGTGTTTGTGTGTGCAAGCGTGCGCTCATGTAATCAATTTGATGTTGACTTATGGATAGTTGTCCCACACTGTGTTCTGTCTTCAGTCAGAAGATTAAACACCAGAGGAATCCATCAGTGTAGCTATTACATCAGCCCGTCTATAAATTGTTTTTCACTATTGCTATTATAGGGACACCTGGACCCTTTCAATAAACTGATCGCAGTGCAGTACAAGGGTACTTTGATTTTCTGCTGGACTTTGATTTTGTGACTGAGAGGGCTGAGTGTTTGTGACTTTATAAATTGGAGGGGAAGATGTTAATGCATTATTTATTTTTTTTATTGCAGTGATCATTTTAGTTCTTGTTGATGGTGTGGCAGGGTGCTTACATTCCTTTTCCACTATGTTCTGTTGGCAATGTATTGAACTTCCACTTAATAGAACAATCAACCATTATGTGTTCACTTATTTGTTGTTCTACCTCCTGTTGCTCGACTAGAAGTTAAGAATCCATCCAGCACATTGAGAATTCCTGATTTATGTTGACGTTTGACGCTGCCAAGCAGTGTGTCTTTTATTTTAATGATCTTTCCATTTGCATGAAATTTTCAAGGTATGAAAATAAAAGTCTTGTCAGCTGTCTCTCCAATGAACAATTCTTCAAAAATGATTAATTTGTTATTTGGGCATTTCATTGTATATGCAGTATTTTTTGCCAACACTATAATTTAAACGCAACTGCTTTCTTCTTATCATGTTTATTCATTATTTTATCTTTTGCATCCATGTGACATTACTGATAATATTATAACTAGTACAAGTTGAATTATCATATGCAGTGATCTCTGCACTTGTGGATATTGTCTAGATGTTTCATGGTGATTCTGCTAAGATTATTTGTCTTCAGACTGCTTGAGTTCTCATTATAGCATTAAGGATTATTGATTCAAGAAAACTAAAGCTGTTTACTATTTCTCTTTCTTCTCAATTAAGAGTAAATATATTGAATTTTACCAGTTGTTAAGAGCTTTTTCTTCACATTAAGGTGCAAACATGTTTTGAGACTGTATTTATTCCTGATAAGCAGATATTTCAGATAACCTTTACTTTCAGCTAGTGAAGTGGCATAATCATCACCAGCAATAGTGAAGGTTGCTTATAATTTTTTTTCCTCGACTTTCTTCATGTTATAGTATTTCTCTGATTGTTTGTGCTGCATAAAAATTAATCAGATGTAAAGAAAGTACGCAGCTTTGTCATACACCCTTACCAATTCCAAATCATTCTGTTTGCTTCTTGCTTTGTTTGAAATGCTGTTGTTTGACTGATTGATGTGAAGAGTATGCTTGAGAACTATGAGGTGAATTGTTAGGCCAAGGATTCTCGGGGGGACCCAGAGTTTCTCATGACTGATACAGTCAACGATCATTCTTTAACCAGTGCAGTACGTGTAGGTATCCAATTAATGTTGTTTTGCCTTTTCAAGGATCTACCTCACAATTATGATAAAATCTGCTGCTGTGCACGCATAGATCACTATTACAGTAGCCAAAGCTAAATGACTCCTACACCTTGTGACCAGACATCTTATAATGCTAAAAGGCACCTTCCAAGCACCCAGCAGTCAGAACTTAAGCAGACCTCCATATAAAGATGATTGGATTCCAAAAGGTTTCAGACCTTTTTTTTTTTTAATCACTGAAGAGTATCCTTCCATGGGCCTGTGGAACTGTCATTTGGATAGTGGTCCTTCAAAGCTAAAAAGATAAGTTCCCTGTCAGGGAAAACTTTCAACTATTTTTGTTTATCTGAGGCACACTTGTGTTTTTCTGACAGAATTATATACTTTTGCTAAGTAAAATTATTGATTTTGGTCTTTCGTTGCCTTTCTAAGGGATTATATATGTAAATGCTTATCTCAACATTTTGCAAGAAAAATTCTATTATTGAAGGATGTTTTACTAAAGGTTTTTGTATATGTGCATTGAGGAGAGGATACACTGCTGTTAAGGGTTTGCTTACTTTATAAAAATTTGTTCTCTGCTGTGCACTTTACTAATACATTTAGACAGTCTGCTACCCACTTTCAAGGTCTTTTTCTCATATTACTGGTGGAGCAATCTCTTGTCTCTGCAGTTTTACCTTTCCCTGTCAAGTAGTAAAAGAAAGTTGTCAGGGAGTCTTTGGCTATCCTGTTCATAGGTTCATACTAGGCTATCTGACCTAGGGCATTTATAAGCCTAGCCAGAGTGTGTTTGGCTTTCGCCACCCATTTTAAATTAATTTTGCTATGCCTTTTTTTGAGATTGCACCTCAGTTACTGGTGGATGACCCTAGTATGATCGCTTGTTGCTCCTTAGACTACTCTTCTTTTTCCTCTGTCCCCTTGGTGTACTATATGCAGACATTAATGACCAGGGGAATAGCTATGTCTTCTGTGGCTGTAGGGATGTCCTTGCTGGGTGAAGGAGAACCACTTTTATCGGTCTTAGTGGAAGAAGTCCGTGAAGGTTCTTCACTTAGTGGGCATATGGGACCTGTTTCTGGGATTAGTATATCTGCAGAGAGTAGATCATTTTCCAGGAAAAAAATATGAAATATTTGTAGTCTCCTGTTACAATTTTTTCCACAGAGAGGATTTACTAAGGAACTTATTGGTGATTTTTCCCTGTCTTGTGTTTCTTCAGACATGAAAAGGAAAAATGTTTTTTCTCTTCCTGACATGGATTTTCAGTCAGAAGAACAGGATTTACATGGGTGAGGGTTTTACCTCTGGAATTTCTTAAGAATTTGAATATCTTTATCAGCAATTTTATGTAATATGAAAGAGGATTTTCAGTGGCAGCAGAATGAAATTCCCATGGTACAGAAAATGTATTATTTGTTACTATAGGAAATGTCAAATTCTACAGCCATTCCTCCTGTGTTGACAGATTTAGAAAATGTTTTTCTCTCTGCTTTTATGGTACCTGATAGTCAAACTCCTGCTTCAATGAAGTCTGATAGGTTATATACAGTACCTCAGTCTCATTAGGAATTATTTTTGACCCCTAAAGCTGACCCATTTTTTTTTTAAAAAACCTTTTTTTGTGTTTTTTTTTTTTTTTTAAAAATTTTTTTAAAAGGGTTTTTCCCCCCGGTTTTTTTCCCAAAAAATTTTTTTTTTTTATTTTTCCCTTTTTTGGGGGGGAAAAAAACCCCTTTTTTTTTTGAAAAATTTTTTTTAAAGGTTTTTACTAAAGGGTTTTTAAATTTTTTTTTTTTTAATTTTTTTTTTAAAATTTTTCGTTTTTTAAAATTTGAAGTTTTCCCCTTTTTTTTTTTTTTTCCCCCCCCGGGGTTTTTTTCCCCCCAAGGAAAAAAAATTTTTCCCTTTTTTTTTTTCGGGGAAAAATTTTTTTTAAAAAAAGGGGTTTTTTTTTTAAAAAAAATTTTTTTTTTTTTAAAACCCAAATTTTATATTTTGGGGTTTTTAAAATTTTTTTTTTTTCCCTTTTTTTAAAAATTTTGGGCCAAAAAAAATTTTTCCCTTTTTGGTTTTTGGGGGAAAAAGGGGAAAAATTTTTTTGTCCTTTTTTCCAAAAAAATTTTTTTTTTTTTTTTTTTTTTAAAAAAATTTTTTTTTTTAAAAAAATTTTTTTTCTTTTTTTTTAAAAAAAAAAAAAAAATTTTTTTTTTTGGGTTTTTAAAAAAAAATTTTTTTTTTTTTTGGGGGTTTTTTTTCCCCAAAAAGGGGGGTTTTTTCCCCCTTTTTTTAAAAAAATTTTTAAAATTTTTTTTAAAAAAAATTTTTTTAAAAAAAAAGGGGGGCAAAAAATTTTTTTAAAAAAAAAAAACCCCCCCCTTTTTTTGGGGAAAATTTTAAAATTTTTTTTTTTTTTTTAAAAAAATTTTTTTAAATTTTTTTTTTTAGGAAAAAAATTTTTTTTTTTTTTTGGGTTTTAAAAAAAATTTTTTAAAAAAAATATTTAAAAAATTAAAAAAAAATTTTTTTTTAAAATTTTTTTTTTAAAAAAAAAAATTTTTGTTTTTTTTTGTTAATTTTTTATTTTAAAAAAAATTTTTTAAAAAATTTTTTTTTTTGTTTTTAAATTTAAAAAAAAAAATTTTTTAAAAAAAATTTTTTTTTTAAAAAATGTTTTTTAAAAAAAAAAAAATTAAAAAAAAAAAATTTTTTTTTTAAAAAAAAAAGAAAAATTTTTTTCCAAATTTTAAAAAAAACCCCAAAAAAAAAAAATAATTTAAAAAAAAAAAAAAAAAAACAAAAAAAAAAAAAAAAAAAAAAAAAAAACAAAAAAAAAAAAAAAAAAACACAAAAAAAAAAAAAAAAAAAAACAAAAACAAAACAAAAAAAAAAAAGAAAAAAAAAACAAAAAAAAAAAAGAGAGGGGGGGGGAAAAAGAAATGAAAAAAAAACAAAAAAAAAAAAAAAAGGGGGAAAAAAAAAAAAAAAAAGAGAAGAGAGAAAAAAAGGGGGGGGGGAAAAAAAAAAAAAAGGGAAAAAAAAGGGAAAAAAAGGAAAAAGAAAAAAAAAAAAAAGGAAAAGGGGGAAAAAAAAAAGGGGAAGAAAGAGAAAAAAAGGGGGGGAAAAAAAGGGGGAAAAAAGAGAAGGGGGGGGAAAAAAAAAAAAAAAAAGGGAAAAAGGGGGGGGAAAAAAAAAAAAAAAAAAAAAGGGGGGGGGAAGAAGGAAAAAGGTAAAGGGGGGGGAAAAAAAAAAAAAAAAATAGAAAAGGGGAAAAAGGGAAAAGAAAAAAAGGGGGGGGAAAAAAAAAAAATTTAAAAAAAAAAAAAAAAGGGGGGGGAAAAAAAAGGGAAAAAAAAAGGAAGGGGGAAAGGGGGGAAAAAAAAAAAGGGGGGGGGGGGAAAAAAAAAAAAAGAAGGAAAAAATGGGGAAAAAAAATTTTAAAAAAAAAGGGGGGGAAAAGAAAAGGGGAAGGAAAAAAAAACAAAGAAAAAAAAAAAAAATGGGAAAAGGGGGGGGGGGGGGAAAAAGGGGGCCGGAAAAAAGGGGGGGGAAAAAGGGGGGGTTTTTGGGTTTTTTTTAAAAAAAAAAAAAGAAAAAGGGGGAAAAAGGGGAAAAAAAAGTCCCCGGGGGGGGGGGAAAAAAAAATTTAAAAAAAACCCCTTTTTTTTTAAAAAAAAAAAAGGGGGAAAGGGGGGAAAAAAAAAAAACGGGGGGGGCAAAAGGTGGGGGGGAGAAAGGGGGGAAAAAAAAGGGGAAAAAAAAGGGGGGGGAAAAAAAGGGGGGGGGAAAAGGGAAAAAAAAAAAAAAAAGGGGGGGGAAAAAAGGGGGGGGAAAAAAAAAAAAAGGGGGGGGCCCCCCGGGGGAAAAAAAGGGGAAAAAAGGGCCCCCAAAAAAAAAAAAGGGAAAAAAAATTTTTTTAGAAGGGGGGAAAAAAAGGGGCCCCCAAAAAAAGGGGGGGGAAAAAAAAAAAGGGGGGGTGGGGGAAAAAAAAAAGGGGGGGGGGAAGAAAGGGGGGAAAAAAAAGGAGGAAAGGGGGGGAAAAAAAAAAGGAAAGGGGGGAAAAACCCCCCAAAAAAAACCCCCGGGGGGGGGAAAAAGGGGGGGGGGTTTAAGGGGGAAAATGGGGGGGGGGGGGGGAAATTCCAAAAAGGAAAAAGGGGGAGGGGGGAAAAAAATTTTTTTTAAAAAAAAAGGGGGAAAAAAAAAAAGGGGGGGGGGGGGAAAGTGGGAATTTTAAAAAAAAAGGAAAAAAAAAGGGGAAAAAAAAAAAGGGGGGGGTTTAATTTTTGGGGGAAAAAAAAAAAGGGGGGAAAAAAAAAAAAAAGGGGGAGGGAAAAAAAGGAAAAGGAAAAAAAAACAGGGAAGAAAGAGACAGAGAGACAAAAAGAAGGGGGGGGGAAAAAAAAAAAGGAAAAAAAGGGGGTGGGGAAAAACAAGGGGGGGGGAAAGGGTGAAAAAGAAAAAAAGAGAAAAAACAGGGGGAAAAAAAAAAAAACGGGGAAAAAACAAAAAAAGGGGGGGAAAACCCCGGGGGGGGGGGGGGGGTGGGGAAAAAAAAAAAACGAAAAAGGAGGGGAAAAAGGGGAAAAAGGGGGGGGAAAAGGGGGAAAAAAAAGGGGGGGGGGGGGGGGAAAGGGAAAAAAAAGGGGGGGGAAAAAAAAGGAGGGGGGGAAGAAAAAAGGGGGAAAAAAAAAGGAAAAAAAAAGGGGGGGGGAAAAAAAAAAACAGGAAAAAAGGGGGGGGGGGGGGGGGGAAAAAAAAAAGGGGGAAAAAAAAAGGGAAAAACCGGGGGGGCCCCCGGGCCCCCCCAAAAAAAGGGGGGGTGGGGAAAAAAGGGGAAAAAAGGGGGGGGGGGGGGGAAAAAAACAGGGGGAAAAGGGGGGAGGGGAAAAAAGGGGGGGGGAGGGAAAAAAAAAAAAAAAAGAAAGGGGGGGGGGGGGGGAAAACAACAAAAAAAGAAAGGGGAAAAAAAAGGGGGGGGGGGGGGGAAAGGGGGGAAAAAAAAAGGGGGGAAAAAAAAAAAACCCCCGGGTGGGGGAAAAAAAAAGGAAGGGGGGGGGAAAAAAAAAAAGAAAGGGGGAAAAAAAAAGAATTTAAAAAAAAAAAGGGGGGGAAAAAAAAGGGCAAAAAGGGGGGGGAAAAAAAGGGAAAAAAAAGGGAAAAAGGGGGGGGAAAAAAAAGAGGGAAAAAGGGGGGGAGGGGGGGGAAAAAAAAGGGGAAAGGGGGGGGGAGACCCGGGGAGGCCCAAAAGGGGGGGCGGGGGCCCCCCAAAAAGGGCCCCCCGGGGGGGGGGAACCCCCAAAAAAAAAAACCCCCAAAAAAAGGGCGGAAAGGGGGAAAAAAAAAAAAAAAAACCCCCCCCCCGGGGGGGGGGGGGGAAAAAAGGGGGGGGGGGGGGGGGGAAAAAAAAAAAAAAAGGGGGGGGGGGGGGGGGAAAAAAAAAAAAAAAAAAGGGGGGAAAAGGGGGAAGGGGGGAAAAAAAGGGGGGGGGGGGGGGAAAAAAAAGGGGGGGAAAAAAGGGGGGGGGGGGGGGAAAAAAAGGGGGAGGAAGAGAAAAAAGGGGGGGGGGAAGGAAAAAAAAAAGGGGGGGGGAGTAAAAAAGGGGGAAAAAACCAAGGGGGAAAAAGGAAAAGGGGGGAAAAAAAGAAAAAGGGGGGGGAAAAGGGGGAAAAAGGGAGGGGGGGGGAAAAAAATAAAAGGGAATTAAAAAAATGGGAAAAAAAAAAAGAAAAAAAACCGGGAAAAGGGGGAAAAAAAAGGGGGGGAAACCCAAAAACCCGGGGGGAAAATTTTAAAAAAAAAAGGGAAAAGGGAAAAAAAAAAAAAAAAGGGAAAAAAGAGAAGACAAAAAAAACCCCAAAAAAAAGGGGGGGGGAAGGGGGCCCAAAAAAAGAAAAAGGGGAAAAAAAGGGGGGGGGCCCCCAAAAAAAAAAAAAGAAAAAACCCCCCCCAAAAAAAAAAAAACCCCCCAAAAAAAGGAAGGGGGAAAAAAAAAAAAAAACCCCAGGAAAAAAAGGGGAAAAAAGGAAGGGAAAAAAAGGGGGGGAAAAAAAAAAAAAAGAGAAAAAAGAAAAAAAGAAGGAACAAAAAGGGAAAAAAAACAAACAAAAAACAGGGAAAAAAAAAAAAAAGAAAAGGGAAAAAAAGGGGAAAAAAAACAGGGAAAAAAAAAAAAAAAGAAAGGGGGAAAAAAGAAGGGGGGAAAAGGGGGGAAAAAGGGGGGAAAAAAAGGGAAAAGGGGGGGGGGAAAAAAAGGGGGGAAAAAAGGGAAAAAAGGGGAAAAAGAAAGGGGAAAAAAGGGGGGGGGGGAAAAAAAAGGGGGGGAAAAAAAGGGGGGGGGGGGGGGGGAAAAAAAAAAAAAAAAAAAAAGGGAAAGGGTTTAAAGGGGGAAAAAAAAAGGGGGGAAAAAAGGGGGAAAGGGGGAAAAAAAAGGGGGGGAAAAAAAAAAAAAGAAAAGGGGGGGGGGAAAAACAACCAAAAAAAAGGGGGGGAAAAAGGGGGCAAAAGGGGGTTTTTAAATTTTTTTTAAAACCCAAAAAAAAATTTTTTTAAAAAAAAATTTTAAAAAAATTTTTTTTGGGAAAAAATTTTTTTGGGGGTTTTTTTTTTTTCCCCCCCCCAAAATTTTTAAAAAAAAATTTTTTTTTTTTTGGGGGTTTAAAGGGGAAAATTTTTCCCAAAAAAATTTTGGGTTTTTCTTTAAAACCCCCGGGAAAAAAATTTTTAAACCCCCAAAAAAAATTTTTTTAAAAACAAATTAAAAGGGCCCCCAAAAAAAGAACTTAAAAAAACCACCCCCGGGGGGAAAAAAGGGGGTTTTTGGGGCCCAAAAAAAAAAAAAACCCTTTTTTTAAAAAAAAAAATTTGGTTTTACAGAAAAAATTTTCCCCTTTTTTTTTTTTAAAAAAAAATGGGCCTTTTCCCCTTTTTAAAAAAAAAATTTTTTGGTTTAAAAATTTAAAAAATTTTTTAAAAAACAACCCCCGGGTTTGGGTTTTTGGGGGGGGCCCCCCCGGTTAAAAAAGGGGGGAAAGGGGGGAAAAAAAAAAAGGGGCCCCCAAAAAAAAAGGGGGTTTTTTTTCAAATTTTTTTTTTTTTCCCCCCAAAATTTTTTTTTAAAAAAAGCCCCTTTTAAAAAAAATTTTTTTTTTTTTTGGGGGTTTTTTTTTAAAAAAAGGGGGAAAAAAAAAAAACCCCAAAATTTTTTAAAAAAACCCGCCTTTTTTAAAGGAAAATTTTAAAAAAAGGGCCCCAAAAAAAAAAAAAAAAAAAAGGGGGGAAAACACAAAAAAAAAAACAGGCCCCCCCCAAAAAAAAAAAAAGGGGGGAAGGGGGGGAAAAAAAAAAAAAGAAAGCCCCAAAAAAAAGGGGGGGGAAAAAAAAAAGGGAGGGGAGAGGGGGGGAAACCCCCAAAAAAAAAAAAAGAGAAAGGAAAAAAAAAGGAGGGCCCAAAAAAAAAAAGGGGGGGAAAAAAAAAAAAAAAAAGGGGAAAAGGAAAAAAAGGGACAGGTATTTGTTGACTCCCTGTCCCAGGACAATTGGGAAAAGGTTATGTACGGGTTGAAGATGCTTCCTCTAGGTATGCTGCTTTTGGGTCAGTGATGAGGAGGAATTCTTGGCTTCAGCTTCAACCTTTGCCTGGTGATATTAAGGCTCAGTTGATGGATGCCTCTCTTGATAATAAACACTTGTTTGGTGAAACTACTGCTGAGAGATGCTTAAGTCTCTTCATGATAAGGCAAGGGTGTACAGGACCTTAAATGTTTGTTTCTCCTCTAACTAAATTTCAGAGAATCTACCCTAATAAGCCAGCCTTTGTTCACAGGCAATCTCACCCTCCATCTAAGGGCAAAAAAGGTGGCAAGTGGGCTCCTCCTGCTAAGGCCACTCAGACTTCAGTGCCTCAGAAGTCTCCTTTTCTAGATAAACCAGGTGCTGTCTGACTATCCTGTTCTTATCAGCCACCTTCTTCTCTTCACCTTTCTCCTTTCCTGTTTGGTGACAGATTACTCAGGATTCCTGGTTCCAGTCCATTATTAATCAGGGTTATTTCATGGTTTGGAAATCCCTTCCCCATTTTATGGGTGTTCCTTAGTCACCTCAAGAACAACTCTTTTTTCCAGACGTGCTTCAGGATCTTTTGACTCTGGTTACTATTCAAGAGGTGCCTGTGTCCCACACGAGGAAGGGATTTTACTCCAGGATGTTTCTAGTACCCAGAAAAGAGGGTAGTTCTAGACCTCTCTCATCTAAACACTTTTCTGCAGGTGCCCTCCTTTCAAATGTTGTCCCGGGAGACTTTTCTTCTTTTGCTATCTCAGGCTTACATGGTGTCTCTGGATCTCAGTGATGCTTATATCCATATTCCGATCCAACCCCTTTTCAAGAAGATTTTTCATTTTTCTGTTGCTTCCTGGCATTTTCAGTTCTCTGGTTTGCCATTTGGCCTTTTTACTGCCCCAAAGGTATTCATGATATGCCTTGCTCCTGTGATTGTTTTTTACAGGATTCAGGGGATCCAGGTATTTCCTTAATTGGATGACCTCCTGTTTCAGACATCCTCTCCAGTGATCCTCTTACAAAATCTTCATTTTGCTATTTCCCTTCTACAAAGCATGGGGTTCACAATAAACTTCAAAAAGTCTTTACTGACTCCTTCTCAGGACCATGTTTTTCATGGGGAGCAGAATTCAGATGGTGCCTATGCTAGCATCCCTGTCTCCTCTCAAGGCCTTGACACTCATTTACTTCTTTCAAACTCTTCTTCCTCTGGCCTCTATTACTGCCAGGGAGTTTCTGAGAGCCCTGGGATTCATGACATCCACCATCCCTATGCTCCCTCTGGCCAGTCTCCACATGAGAAAGTTTCAGTTGTTTCTGAAGTGAGTTTGGCTCCAGCATGTGCACCTCCTAGAATTTGGAGTTCCTCTTCTTCCTTGTCTCAAGAAGGAACTTCACTGGTGGATCCAGCAGTTGTCTCTAAATCTAGTGCTCTTTTTTTATCTTCCTCTTTCCTATCGCAAGCTGTAAACAGATGCTTCAGCTGTGGGTTAGGGAGCAGATTTTGGGTCCCTAAAGGTACAAGGGGTGTGGGTCACCTCTTCAACAGAAAGAGCACATCAGTGTCAAAGAGATGAGAGATCTTCTGCTGGAACTTCAGGCTTTTCATCCTCATTTGTCCCAAGGATCTCTCAAGTTATTTACAGACAATAACACAGTGATGTGCTATGTAAACAAACAGAGAGGAACAAGATCTTATCTTCTTTGCCGGTTGGCACTCCTGGTGTGAGATCCTGCTGTCCAGTATCAAGTGACTTTCAGGCAGTTTACATTTCCTCAGGTTAAAGCATTGTGGCAGACACTCTGTGCAGGTCCTTAGCTCAGTCCCATGAATGGATGCTTCACAGGGATGTGTTTCTGCACATTGTCCACCACTGGGGTACTCCTCAGATAGATCTATCTGCCTCCCCTCTTTACAGACAACCTCCTCTTTTTTGTGCCAGAGTCCCAGGTCCTCTGGTTTGGAAGGTTGATGTCCTATCTTTTTCTTGGAAGGGGATGTTTCTTTATGCGTCTCTTTCTCTTCCCCTCATTCCAAAAGTCCTATTCAAAATTCAAAAGGATGCTCCCAAAATCTTGTTGGTAACTCCCTTTTGGCCGAGACAGCATTGGTTCCCTCTTCTGTATTTAGCCAAAGGCAGTCATCACAAGTTACCTCACAGGGTGGATGCTCTCACACAAGACAAGGAATCTCTCATCCTTCCCCACCTGTCTACTCTTCAACTGACAATGTGGATGATAGGATTTTGATTCCACATAGACACCTTGTTTATGAGGATGTGCTTAGGGTCCTGCAGGAGGCTGGGAAACCCAGTACGAGGAAATCCTATTTATCCAAATGGAAGAGGTTTTTCTGTTTGGTGTCTTTCTCAAAACCTGGATCCACTTTCTGTAGATAAACCTTTGGGTCTCTCATTTCTGTTTGAATTGCTCAATTCTGGTTTGCTTATTCTTCGGTTAAGGCTCGTTTAACAGCTCTCTCTCCTTGTCTGCCTTTCTCTCCTCTTTAGCTTCTATATTTGAGGCTAAGCAATTCCTAAAAGGTGTCCTTCATATTAGACCTCCCAGGAAACCTGTTCCTTCTACCTGGGATGTTAAATTTTGTTTTGGGCCTGCAACTTCAACTCCCTTGCAACATTGCTCTTGTAAGACTGTTCTTTTGTTAGCCCATACTTCTGCCAGACAGGTGTCTAAGCTTCAAGCCTGCCACTCTGTGGATTTTCCATTCATCTGAACAGTACAAAATACTTTATTCTTTGCTCATAAATCTACTGCATTGACTGTTTCATGAAGCACTGACACACCATCAACATAAAAAGTACATGACCCTATGTCACAGCTTTCTAACTGATTAACTTGTTTGTTTGAATGTTCCCTTTTAATAAAAAGTGTGTGCCTTTTTTTACAAAAGCTTTTGAAATGATTCCACTTATTGCACTTGTGACATTGCTGGCTACAAGCTAAACATTTTCCCTTTTAGGCTCATGACTTTCTCCACAATTATGATAGTTGGCTATGAAACTGGATGGGGACACACGCTTTGAGTTTGCTGACTCACTCTTATGCTTCACTGAGACTGCGGTTTCCAGAGCATGCCTTTGAACTTGCTAGAAAGCTACGGGGTTTC